>NC_134485.1:161323422-161366185 GCF_040206685.1 Ascaphus truei
ACGGGGGACATCGGAAGACTGGTAGGGAACACCTCCCCTCCAGTATAGTACCTTGAGGGACTGCGGATCAGGTAAGATCCCAGGCGGGATTGCTGCTTTAGAAATTGTGAAGAGGGGGCATCCTGACACTGGTTAGTGGGTTCAGAATCATTCACATCTGGCTTTTTTTTTGTTCGGTTAGTGAGGTCATCACACACACACACACACACACACACACACACACACACACACACACACACACACACACACACACACACACACACACACACACACACACACACACACACACACACACACACACACACACACACACACACACACAGACACACACACACACACACACACACACACACACACACACACACACACACACACACACACACACACACACACACACACACAGACACACACACACACACACACACACACACACACACACACACACACACTCACACACACACACTATACTTCTCGAAATAAGCATACGTTTCTATGAACATTTTAATTATTTTTTTTTGCGGCCCACCTGAACTTGCACTTTGTTTAATGTGGCCCTTGTTAGCATTTGAGTTTGACATGCTTGAATTACAGGAACTCTCTCTCTCCCTCCACCCATGCTGGGTTGGAGGGAGGGGGGCCAAGAAGAACATGAGGCTAGCCAGGGCTCTGAGCTTGAGAGACAGGAATTATGTTGTGCTACTGTGATACTGTGCTACTGTACTGTTGTGCTGATTCTGCAATAAAACTCCAGAAAGACACTGCTGTGTTGAACTCTGTCTCTGGTATGTGAAGAGTGTCAGTGGGGGTCCCTCCTCTGAAGACCCCAGAGGATCCCTACTGGCTGGAGGCACTGCACCTCCCAGTGATGACCAGAAGAAGGTAACCTGTCCCACCCTCTGTCCTGTCTTTGCTCACCCCACACCACTGCGGAGTCCTCAGCCCTCCTGTTACCAGGAGGTTCCAGCACCAATACACCTGAGTAACCAGAGCAGGAGAGTACCTCCCCCCCCCCCCCATCTCACTTAGGGGGATGGGATAAAAGGGTTACATAAAAAATACGTTTTGTTTTATAAAGTGTTCACTGGATTCATTGTTTTAAGATGTTTTTACTCTTTAGCAGTAAATGTAATACAATTACAGTAGTACTGTACATAAAGTACTAAGGTTTTCTAGCCCTTGTCAGCATGTAACATGCAGTGAGTGTCACTCAACCTAGCCCTTTTCAGCATGTACCATGTAACATGTAGCATGTAACATGTAGTACACATTCAGCTTAGCCCTTGTCAGCATGTACCATGCAGTAAAGTGAGTTTCACTCAATCTAGCCCTTGTCAGCATGTAACATGCAGCACAGTGAGTGTACTCAACCTAGCCCTTGTCCTCGTGTAACATGCAGTACAGCGAGTTTCACTCAACCTAGCCCTTGCCAGAATGTAACATGCAGTACCCATTCAGCCTAGCCCTTGTCATCATGTACCATGCAGTACATACACTACCGACACACTTTATTGAAGTGTGGTCGGTACCGCAAGCCGGGAAATCTCCCGGCTTGCTAGTGGCCGCCCCTCGGCGTGCCGCGCGTCATAGACGCGCGGTCACGCGTCATCGGGAGCGTGCGCCCCCTGCACGCGTGTCCAGGGGCTCCCCGAGGGAGCCCTGGTGTCCCGCGATTGCGGGACAGCGGCAGGGGGTTCCGGGGGACCCGGCGGACCCGGCAGCGGTAGGGAGAGCGCCCCGATCGGAGGGCGCTCTTCCGCTGCTTCGGCGTGCGCCCGTCACACTCGGGCGCGCGCCAGGCTACTGCTGCGGCACAGAACGGGCAAATGCTCGAATAAACTGTGCCGCAGCAGTATACAGCCAAGCCCTTGTCAGCATGTAACATGCAGTACACATACAGCCTAGCCCTTGTCAGCATGTACCATGCAGTATAGTGTGTGTCACTCAGACTAGCCCTTGTCAGCATGTAACATGCAGCACAGTGAGTGTACTCAACCTAGCCCTTGTCCTCATGTAACATGCAGTACAGCAAGTTTCGCTCAACCTAGCCCCTGTCATCATGTAACATGCAGTACATATACAGCCTAGCCCCTGTCATCATGTAACATGCAGTACAGCACGTTTCACTCAACCTAGCCCCTGTCATCATGTAACATGCAGTACATATACAGCCTAGCCCTTGTTAGCTTGTAACATGCAGTACACAGACAGCCTAGCCCTTGTCAACATGTAACATGCAGTACACATACAGCCTAGCCCTTGTCAGCATGTAACATGCAGTACACATACAGCCTAGCCCTTGTCAGCATGTAACATGCAGTACAGTTTTTCCAACAGCTAGACGGGAGGGGACACAATAACTCGCGATCACAGACTTGAGATTCTGGTATTGCATATAACGCCACATATCAAATTTCTGCCCACCTTCATGTCTCACTTCACCCAGGTTAAATTGTGGATAACTCGCTACACTGCACAATCCTAGTTATTGGACAGTCTTATATTACCCCTGACAACCCTGTGTCATAGAGAATCCTGGTATATGTGCTATCACGTAATGTTGGAGCTCATGGTGGTTAGTGTGGTACCGTGGCAGGCCTGTGTTTCGCAAAGGCTTCAGTACCCCTTTTACTTGTCTTGGTGATGAAGATCCTCTTTGTAGTACACTGTTTCCTTAGGCTGGAGGCTGATGATCCCCTGATACTTTGCTCAAAGAGCCTGTCTGCATCTACCCTGGTGTCGTGCCCGGTTTGCCAGACATATGATCACATGCTCAGCTGGTAAATACACGCAGCAATAACAGAGTAGAACTGAAGCCCCCGCATCAGCAAGAAACAAATTAGCCTGAGGTAGTTAATGGAGGGGTTACATGTATTTGATGTGCTGCACAAAACGATTTTCAGAACGAAAGTGTTAATGTGATAACCCCAGGTGCCAATGTTAAAGCAGCAGTCCGCTCTGATATCCATTTCTTTGGGATTTTATTTACTTACATTAAGACATATTTCTCTCCAAAGCTGTTTTAATTTTGACAATCTCATGCGTTGTTCAGGAGATATAAGCATTTGAAATATTATGTGTCCGGGAGTTTACAGTGGAGCTCTCCCCAGAGCACAGTGCAGTGTAAAGGTTACCATGGTAACCTCAGAAGCCAGAGATTGATAATCATGTTTTTTTTAACACTAGACAAACATTGATTAAAAAAAAAAAAAAACAGGGCATGCACAGTGGTAAATATATTAATTTTATGAGTTAATCTCATATGATAGGGTTGCCACATTTAAGTTTTTATAATACAGGAGGCCAAAATCCAGTATGAAAGCGTAATGTCATAATGAGGGATGGATGATTTGCAAATGCTTGGCGTTAAATGGTATTTCCCACTTGACCGCTATATTCTTTGGTTTTTATCATCTCTACTTGGTAGTGTAGGGAAAGTCACGCACTGAACTAATCCGTTGGTGGGAGAGAAGTAATGCCTATAGGGGTGGGTGTCATGGTATTATATTACCAGCCTGTGTCCTAATTTTAATATTCTAATAATTTAGTAAGGCGACATCTATCGGAAAAGGTAACTATTACACTCAAGTAGAAATCTATTACATTTTTATGACTTCATTACAGTCATTTTATTAATTCAGGCATTTCACGTCAAGTCACAAAAATACGAGACAATTATGCGTCCCGACAGACCTTTCCGGGACAATGGGACAAGTCAATGAAATAAGGGACAATCTTGTATATATGATACGTCTGGCTACAATACCATATGTGCTTCTTTGGCAAAGGGGGAGGCTGCTTTAACAGATTTATGCAAGCAGATCTACTCACCGGATGTGTTTTAGATGCAAATAGGAATACATGGGTAAGATGCTGATCTTATTCATAGAACTCTATTCTCAGTTTGTTTCCCCAAAAGCTCTTCTCTTTCAAAGCAGAAGTGAAACGTGTGTACAATTTGAAACCTGAAACTCAAGAGCAAGAAATTCTCGTTGATGAGGAGGTTCGCTTTCTTTGCGTGGGAGCCGCTGACAGCAAACTGTGCTAACTTCAAAAGAGATCAATTAGATCTTAAGACAATAGCCAAAAAAATGACAAAGGACATACAACTACATTAGGCACCTGTATATAATGGCAGCATATGGTGCTTTCCTGGAATCTATAGCTGTCAAGGTCAAAAAGACATTCATAATTTCATCTGCGGTTTCTTGACCAAGAAAATGTCATATTCAACTGTGATACTTTGTATAGTGGAAAATGCATTTTAAATAAGGCAAGCGTTTAATAAATGCTGTTATATTCAATGTCTCTTGCATTTCATCGTTTACAATGTAGCACTTCAGAGATATCTGTTTGTATTTATTTTTATTTTTAGGATAAAAAGCCATGGTTGCCATTCACTCCATAGGAAATTAAGATTTTGGTGCCCAAATGATTCCATAAGTTTAGGTTGTAAAGATTAATCAGAATTCAAGTATCAACGATCAAAAAAACAACCTTAAACTGACATCAACCTTAGATATAAAGGCTATTTTACAATGAGTGAGACACGTGATTTGAGAGAACTGATATGAAGAAAAAAAAACTTATCAAATTAGACAATCCTTCCCCAATTGTACATTTCTGTACTTGTTTCCCACTACATTATGTTAAACATCACATTAGGTGGTCTAACACCTGGTATTTCTTTATAGTAAATTGTTAAAAGTAATTATCTGAAGGTGATAAATGTTGTAGGACAGCAGACAAAATAGACACAGCTGGGATAGAAATAGGTCTGTTGAACACTTTTAAGGCACGTCTCAAAACTCACCTCTTTGATTAAGCATTTCAGAAGCTCCAAAGTACCCTGGTTATGTACTTACACTAACCCTAACCTCTTGCATACGCACTTAACCCCATGCATGAGCACTTCCCATAACCTCTCACATACTCACTCACCATAACCACTTGCATAAGTTCTTCCCATAACCCCTTGTAAACGTACTTACCATAACCATAACCCCTTGCAAACACACTTACAGTAACCATAACCCCTTGCAAATGCACTTACAATAAGCCCTTGCAAACACACGTACTAACCCCTGACATAAGCATTTACCATAATCCCTTGCATACGCATTTACCATAATCCCTTGCATACACACTTACCATAACCCTGTGAAAACGCACTTACCATAACCCCTGCCTACCTTCTCTTTAAATTTTATCTACATACCACTCAGCTGTGAAGCATTATGTGCATAATTGCCACTATACACACAAATATATACATACATTCTTTCTGCTTAGATGAAACCTATTCATATTTATTTAAAAAAAAAACAAAAAAACAGAAAGGGAGTTCCCAGCACTCAAAAATGTTAAAGATGTTGGATAAAGTGAAATCAGAAAAAAGCAGCATTTACTGAAAAGGCATCTATATTTAACCCTTCTTATTTCTAGGCCCCAGACTCACACCTGGTGCTGAGGTGGGGGCCTGAGTCCTTTATTCCTACTTGATATGCCCCATGTGGCTTACGGTCAGATGGCGGGGAAAAAATACACGGTGTGTGTGATATAACTGATTTTATATAACCGTTACCATAACCTATGTGCGGGTATATGTCAGTGTCAGTTAAGAGAAGGCCACCCACTCCTGGGTATACGGGCCCATGTAATAGTACCTATGGTACCACTTTGACTGCAGCCGTGGACGGTCCCCTCCGACAGCACTTGATGCTCCGTGCAGCTTCCCAGCATGGATCCGCTTGGCCTCTCACCACAATGTACTGCCCTCACTTGGGCAACTCTTGACTCACTATCAACTGGACTCAAACTGGCGGTGGGTTACTCTCGATCGAGCCAAAGTCATTCAGGCTCATGCAGATCTCACTCACACATCATGCCCGCCACTCTTAAAGGATCCTCTCATTCCTAATCCCACCTCTTCCAAAGCCTTTGTTACTGGCTGCTCTTATGTCCCTCATCAGTCGCATGTCCATAGAAAGGATCGCAACTCCATCGGCTATCTGGGCCTGGGCCAGGATGCAATGGACTTCAATTTAGAGAGGTTGGTAGCCACCCCTTCTTCAGACACGATGTGCCCCACATAAGTGACAGACATCCAGCAGAACTGACACTTGTCCAGTTAATCTACTTTCATTTAGTACCTTAATCAAGCGGGGTTCGTTTTCTTCCAAGGTCTTTCCTAAAACTATTAGGTTGTCCAGGTATACTAGCACCTTCAGTAGATTCATATCCCCCACAATGCGTATCACCAGTCTCTGGAAAGTGTAGGGGGCCCTGACACTCTTTGGGGAATGCTCTCAAATTGATAGAACCCCAACAGGCATATAAAAGCGGTCTTCTCTTTGTCTTGTTTGCACATGGAAATCTGATAATACACGCTACGAAGGTCCAGAACAGAGAAACATTTTCTCCCTGTGAGACAACAATCCAATGCATCTTCTATGTGTGGCATGGTATATTCATCAGGAGTGGTCCATTTTTTCAACGTGCGATAATCAATACACATTTCTACTGCCCAGTTTTTTCTTCTGGGCCACAATGATGGGTGATGAGTATGGGCTGCGGGATTCTGATTCGCATTCTCAACATTGGCAATCTCCGCAACCTTTCCCTACAATGCGGGTATCATAAACGCGAATCTGGTGCTTCACTCCCTTGGCCTTTCCTCATCTCACTAAGTGGAGAAATCTTCAGGCCGCCGAGCCTTCTTCTCCCACAGACATTTCTTCCAGTCTTCTGGAACACTACTGTCTCTGAAGTTAAACATATCTGTGGTCAGTGTACCCCCTTTGGGTTTGTTTGTCCGTGCTTGTGTAATGTAAAGATTCTGGATTCAGCCAATAACTTGCACACTTTTCAGTAAACAGTCTTAGAGATGTAATCAAAAAGGGATTTTACTTAGCTTTGGTTATGTTCTCCATTACAGTTTGCATAGCTAAACAGCATACAACAGGAAAACGCTCCAAACACGCGGTGAAGCCCCAATCAGTCTAGCAAGACAGGTCCCCGGTACTGAGGTGGGGAAGTAGTAAACCATGCACCCACAGCAGCAGAAGCATGCCTGCCAGGTGGATTGTCAAACATAGCCGGGTCTGGGTTGGAGAGAGTGGGTTAGTGGATACTTGCCAAGGTCTTGGAATGGAGAGTTCAGAATAGTCAAGTCCGTTAGTCGTGGTCTGGAGTTGGAGAGGTCAGAATTGTGGAAGTCCATATGTAACCCTGTGCTCACCACGGACAAGGAGGGACCCTGGAACTGAGCTGGAAAGGATAGAACTCGCACCCACAGCTGCGGAGACATTCCTGGAAGGTGGATAGTCAGTGCGGCCGGATCTGATCGGATAGTCCAGATACTTGCCGGATGGATGGGAGGAGCCAGGAGAATGGTTGGTGCCGAGAGCCGTGGGTTTGGAGCCGGGAGGTAGGTAGGTATCCGTAAGCCAAGCTGGAGGATTGGAGAGATCGGAAAGTCAGGGGCAAGCCGGGGTCGAAATCCAGACCGGGTCCACAGCCAAGCTGGTTTGATAAACAGGAGGGAACTACAAGAGAGGGGTGAAAGCACTAAGGCAGGCACAAACGTGGGTAACGCAGGTAACACAAAGCTATACTCAGCCAAAGAAAGAATGGCCGAGCAGAGTATAAATGTGGACAGAGTCCAATAGGAACAGGGAGAGGGACGGAGGAGCGGCCCCAGAGAAGGCAGAGATAGGGCAGAGAATGAGGAACAGATGATTATGCTTGACGCGTGGCTTGCGAGAGGACAGAAGGCTCCCTGCGTGTGGGCGCCCAGTGACAGACACTGGGACCAAGAATGTAGGAGGAGGGTCCCGCTCACAGCGATGTGCCAGTGGGGCAGGGGCCGGAGTACGCAGGGCGACAGAAATGAAGGAGGGTACCCTCTTTGGGAGAGGTGTTCCCCGACTCCTTACAGTACCCCCCCTTGAGGAACGGCCTCATGATGACTCCAATATGGCTTGTGGGGAAACTTGATGTGAAAGAGTCTCAGCAATCTGGGGGCATGTATTTGGTGGTGTGGTACCCAGGACCTTTCCTCGGGCCAAAGCCCTTCCAGTGAACCAGATACTGCACTGATCCCCTCGTTTCCCTGGAGCTGAGAATAGATTGAATTTCAAACTCCTCCTGACCTTGAACTATGACTGGTTTAGGAAAAGCTGGTGTCGTGGAACCGTGGGCTTTGAGACACAGGTTTTAGCAGGGATACATGGAACACGGAGGGTATCCTCATGGATGGGGAAGCTCCAGGCGGTATGCCACAGGGTTGATTTATTACACCACTGAGAATGGGCCCACGTACCGGGGGACCAGTTTGAGGCTAGGTGTCTTCAGTTTAATGTTCCTGGACGAGAGCCAGACCTTGTCTCCTGGCTTGAAGACCGGTGCCTCCCGACGGTGGCGATCTACCTGCGCTTTTTGTCTGTGGGTTGCTTTGATCATCTGCCGCTGGGACCCCGGAAAGACTGAAGAGATGGGGAGCCGGACCGGGTGGAACCATAATTTATGAAAAAGGGAGATCTCTGTGTGGAGCTGTTCTTCAGGGAGTTATGAGTAAACTCTGCCCATGGGAGTAAATCTACCCAATAATCCTGACTGTCCATGACAAAGCACCGGAGGTATTGCTCCAACATTTGGTTCATCCTCTCGGTTTGCCCATTAGTTTGGGGATGGTACCCAGAAGAGAAATAGAGGGTGATATCCATCCTTTGAGCGAAGGCCCGCCAGAATTTGGAAATAAGTTGTTTCCCATGGTTGGATACGATAGAAAGAGGGACTCCGTGAATGCGGAATACTTCCTTGATAAAAATGTCTGCCAAGTTAGCGGAATTGGGCAGCCCTTTGAGAGTGACAAAATGGGCTTGCATGGAGAACCTGTCCACGATTACTAGAATGGTATTCATCCCCTTAGAGTCAGGAAGCTCTGGATAAAATCCATGGACAGGTGGCTCCAAGGACGTTCCGGTATGGGCAGGTGTCGCCGGAGACCATGAGGCTTATTATGAATGGTCTTGACCTGGGCGCAGGTTGGGCAGGCTTTCACGTATTCAGATATATCTTTCGACATGGTAGGCCACCAGAAGGTGCGGATAATGAGGTCGGAGGTTCTACTAGTACCAGGGTGAACTGCTGACTTTGATGAGTGACCCCACTCTAGAATTTTCTTTAGGAAGCGTGGAGCTGCGTATAGACGACCGACCGGCACCTCAAGACCCCACGGGAGGTTTGTCTGTTCTGCCAGAACCTGATCCAGGATATTGAAGGAGTTGGCCGAAATTACATATTTGGGGTGCAGGATCATCTCGGTGACGTCTTCTGACTTGTGTTCGGCCAGGAGTTGCCTTGAAAATGCGTCCGCCTTTTGGTTCTTTGAGCTGGGAATGTAGGATATGAGATAGTTGAACCTCGAGAAAAAGAGAAACCATCGAGCCTGACGGGCTCCTAGATGACGTGCGCTCTCAATATATAGAAGTTTTTATGGTCGGTGAATATTGAAATGGTGGTCTCCGTTTCCTCCAAAAGATGTCTCCATTCCTGTAGGGCGAGTTTGATGGCCAGGAGCTCTCTATTACCGATATCGTAGTTTTGTTCTGCCCAAGAATTTAAAAAAAAAAAGAAGCCCAGGGGTGGATTTTGGCCTGTGGGGACTGCCTTTGTGAGACAATGGCGCCTGCGCCGATATCTAATACGTCTACCTCCAAGGTAAAGGGAAGCCTGGGGTCTGGGTGGTGCAAGATGGGAGCGAAAGCGAAAGACTTCTTGAGGAACTCAAAAGCTTGAAGGGCCGCAGGTGACCAGGCTGCTGTGTTAGCTCCCTTCTTAATCAGGGCGGTGATGGGGGCCACCGTAGATGAAAAGTTCTTGATGAATTTACGGTAATAGTTCGCAAATCCACAAAAACGCTGTATGGCTTCCAGGGATGTGGGTTGTGGCCACTCTAACACGGCTTTGAGTTTGGTTGGGTCCATAGAAAAACATGCACTAGAAAATGATGTATCCCAGAAATGAGATGGAAGACTGATTAAAGGAACATTTCTCCAACTTGGCATACAAACGTTTCTCTTGAAGGCGTGACAAGACTAATTTGGTGTGCTGAATGTGGTCAGGGAGGGATTTGGATAGATGAGGATGTCATCAAGGTACACGATGATGAAGCTGTTGAGAAGATCGCGGAAGATCTCATTGACAAACTCCTGGAAGACTGCCGGGGCATTGCAAAGGCCGACGGGCATGACTAGGTACTCATAGTCCCCATCCCGTGTGCTGAGGTGTTGAAGGCAGTCTTCCACTCATCGCCCTGGCGGATGCGGACAATATTATAGGCTCCACGGAGATGAAGTTCGGAGAAAATTGTTGCCCCCTATAGGCGGAAAAAGAGTTCAGCAATGAGTGGTAGGGGATAGCAGTTCTTGACCGTAATCTTTCTTCTTGACAAAGAAGAACCCGGCTCCAGCTGGAGAGGACGAATTCCGGAAGAACCCCTTCTTCAGATTCTCCTGTATATATTCAGACATGGCTTTTGCCTCAGGCATGGAAAGAGGATATGAACGGCTTTTAGGTAGACCCACACCAGGCAGAAGGTCAATGGGACAGTCAAAGGACCTATGGGGCGGCAGCACCTCTGAACGTACTTTGTCGAAAACATCTGCGAGGTCCCTGTAGACCGCTGAGAGGGAAGTCTTGTCTTCCGCAGGTAATTCCACTCCAGCTATCGTCTATTTGGGAGGAAGTCAAGTCATGAGGCACTGAGGACTCCATCGTATGGGTCCCTTGTTGGTCCAATCCAGCTGTGGGTTGGGCAGTTGCAACTACAGAAGCCCCAGGATCACCTCCACCGATGGAGTATGGATCCCGTCCAAGGTAATCTCTTCTTAGTGACCATCCCCCGTGGTGAGGGACAGAGAGCAAGTCTCCAAGGAGATAAAGGTTGGTTGGAGTGGGCGTCCATCTATGGCCTCCAAGCCGACGGGAAGGGCTTTAGATCGGAGTGGAATATTGTTCTTGGTTTCAAAATCCTGATCAATAAAATTTCCTCCAGATCCGGAATCGATGAATGCGGAGGCGGAGATCTGGGAGTTATCCCTGGCAAGAAAAATGGGCAGTATTATCCGAGTAGGAAGTTTTCCCTGAGAAGGAGGGGAGGAAGAAATTGTACCCAATGAGACCCCCTCATACCTCATATGGTTTTGGTGTTTCCCGGCCGTAGGGGACAGCTAGCCAACAGATTAACGGGATGCCCGCAGTAGTGACACAGTTCACCATCTCGTCGGCGCTGTCTCTCAGAGGCGGATAGCCGGTGACTTCCGAGCTGCATAGGTTCTGGTTCATCTAGAGTTTGGGGAACATAGGGAACAAGACTGCGGCTGGTAGACCGGGGAGGACCGGAACGAGGCAGTGAGTGTTGGAGTCTTCTCCCTGAAGACGCTGGTCCACACGGATGCAGACTGCAATGAGGTCCTCCAATCTGGTGGGTCTCTCCAGAGTCGCCAGCTGGTCCATGATGGGTTCGGACAGTCCCTGCCAGAAGGTTGCGGAAAGGGCAACGTCATTCCAGAAGGTCTCGGCCGCGATGGTCCGGATCTCCAGGGTATACTGGGCGACAGAGCGACCACTTTGAGAGTGATGGAACAGAGACGAATCTGCCATGAGCTTGCGACCAGGCATGTCAAATACTTAAAAACAGAAATAAAAACCGGGCGCTTCTCAAAACTAAGTGAATGTTAATTAAATAATTATATAATGTGCGTGATAAAGATATTCAATTAATGATAAATAAACAAATTGTGTTTAGTGACCTTCACCAATGTGTGAAAAAAATATATATATAAAAATCAATGTGAAATACAATAAATAAAAGCAGCTCTACACCCTTAAAGCGGACTGTCCAGGTCCAGATGATTCTTGTGCAGGTTCTCAAATATGAGTGGAGCGCTGTGTGACTCGTTGATATGAAAAAGAAAATGAATACAATAGTGCAGATGGTACAACAATAATGATCTGAATATAAATGTTCTCTGTGATGGTTGTACTCACAAGTTAAAATAACAAATAAGGCGTATCAGAGACCCTTCTCTCTCTGATGGGAGCCCTTTAATGGAAATCCCTCAGAGTGGTATCGTGATACTGGAAGCTCGGATTGTAGATATTCAATGATTCTCCCAGGGGTATAGGAAATAAAGAGAGAGCATACAATAGAGTAGTATAGTCTAATTATATTGGCAGCAATCGATTAATATATGTAATAATACACTCACATTTTAAAAAGTATTACTGTTCGAGGGAGAGGACAGCTGTGGATGGTGAACGCTGGTTTCTCCTGGAGCGGTGAAGCCCTTCCGCATACGTCACGGATCCCCTCGTCACGTCCTGTGTCGTCTTGGATTCGGGCGGAAGAGGCTATCTGGTGTGTCCGTCTCCTGATAATTTGCCAGCAGTTCTCTCCAGTGATCTCCTCAGCACAGTCACCTCCCACAGTGGGTCGATTCAACGCGTTTCGCTGTGGCTTCGTCAGGAATCGAATTAGTTAACCCCATAGATCCTCCCTTATTTATATAGTCCATCATCGGTCTAATCAGGGGGTCCTATCAGCTGATTGGAATTACATGTCTAATTTGCATATCATAACATGTGAGGTGTATCTCAATTCTTTTAAACAGTACAAACAGTATGAAAGATTGGTATTCTACAATATAATTAATACAATTCTATTACAACAAATAAAACAGTTATATTTTAATTCAGAATATATTAAAAATATTTAAAACAAATAATGATGTAAAAAATGTATAATGAAGTATATAAAAAACGACGCAGGGAGTGACGGAGCTCTAGATAGGATGAGGAAGATAGACAAAATTAGATGTTAATACATTCTAAAATATTCAAGCAATTCAAATATCATATTTTATTAAAAAATTTTGTTTAAGAACTTTGATATTAAAATTACCATAATAGAAACACCATATTGTAGTAAAAAACGATATATAAAAATATTTTAAAGAACAATATTTAAAGAACAATATTTTTAAGAACAATATTTATAACAGTAACATCATATGTTAAAATCATTGTATTAAGAACATTATATTAAGAAGGCACCAATGTCTATGTCAACATTTAGACCCTTTGGACTGAGGGTCTGTAGCTTATGTATCCAAAAGGTCTCCCTTTTTGCTAATGTGTTTAATCTATTGCCCCCCCTCCAATGTATTGGGACATGTTCAATACCTTTAAAGGTTATAGATTTAGGGTTGGATTGATGGCATACAAAAAAATGTTTAGAGACATTGTGTGTTAAAATACCCTTCTTAATATTTAAAAGATGTTCTAAAATCCGTACTTTTAGAGGCCTTGAGGTACGTCCTATATATTGGAGACCGCAAGGACACTCTAAAAGGTAGATGACAAAATCGGTTTTACAATTGATGTACCCCTCAATTTTAAAAGTTTCACCAGTGGTGTTGGATTTAAAATTAAATTTATCCTTGTGTTTATGCGTGCATGCCTTGCATGCATAACAACCAAAAAAACCTGTTGGTTTATCCAGCCATGTACTAGTCTCTTCATTTTTCTTCTTTGAAAAGGTGGTCGGTGCTAACTTATTCTTAAGATTTGGTGCTTTTTTAAAAATGACGACAGGTTTATCAGGTATATGATCTTTTAAAATTGTGTCATTTTGAAGAATGTGCCAGTGTTTGCCTATTATATTTTTGATCTGTGATGCTTCTCTATTATATTGCGTAAGAAAAGCCATATTAAAATTAACATTTTTGCTCATACTCTTATCCCTTGTACTTAATATAGCTTTGCGGTCTAAAACATCTGCTCTAGTGACAGCTTTATCAATAGTATTTGAATTATAATTTCTTTCCTTGAATTTATTCAACAGGACCTTTGATTGTTCATGGTATATATTTTCATCAGTACAATTTCTTTTAATTCGTCTCAGTTGTCCATATGGGATATTGCGAATCCATTCAGGATTATGGCAGCTGCTTTCTAACTATTTTTGGTTTAATGATAGATATTATTTGCAACAACAAGGGACCGCAATGGGGACGAGGTTCGCACCAAGTTACGCAAATCTCTTTATGGGAGTCTGGGAAGACGACCATATATGGTCCAACCAGGTATTTGGTGCGAACCTTGTCTCATGGAATCGTTTCATAGACGATATCCTGTTCATATGGAAGGGCAGTGTAGAAGAACTTGAAGCTTTTTTCAGACATATGGGAGATAACAATTTGAATCTGAAATTTACTACCAATTGGAGTAAGAAAGAGGTAGAATTCCTGGACTTAACCATTTATGTTGAAAACAATACGTTAAAAACGAAAACATTTTTTAAAAAAGTGGATAGTAATAATTTCATATTAGAAAGCAGCTGCCATAATCCTGAATGGATTCGCAATATCCCATATGGACAACTGAGACGAATTAAAAGAAATTGTACTGATGAAAATATATACCATGAACAATCAAAGGTCCTGTTGAATAAATTCAAGGAAAGAAATTATAATTCAAATACTATTGATAAAGCTGTCACTAGAGCAGATGTTTTAGACCGCAAAGCTATATTAAGTACAAGGGATAAGAGTATGAGCAAAAATGTTAATTTTAATATGGCTTTTCTTACGCAATATAATAGAGAAGCATCACAGATCAAAAATATAATAGGCAAACACTGGCACATTCTTCAAAATGACACAATTTTAAAAGATCATATACCTGATAAACCTGTCGTCATTTTTAAAAAAGCACCAAATCTTAAGAATAAGTTAGCACCGACCACCTTTTCAAAGAAGAAAAATGAAGAGACT
This sequence comes from Ascaphus truei, assembly GCF_040206685.1. Lineage (NCBI taxonomy): Eukaryota > Metazoa > Chordata > Amphibia > Anura > Ascaphidae > Ascaphus > Ascaphus truei. The sequence goes on from NC_134485.1 coordinate 161,338,260, forward strand.
AGTACATGGCTGGATAAACCAACAGGTTTTTTTGGTTGTTATGCATGCAAGGCATGCACGCATAAACACAAGGATAAATTTAATTTTAAATCCAACACCACTGGTGAAACTTTTAAAATTGAGGGGTACATCAATTGTAAAACCGATTTTGTCATCTACCTTTTAGAGTGTCCTTGCGGTCTCCAATATATAGGACGTACCTCAAGGCCTCTAAAAGTACGGATTTTAGAACATCTTTTAAATATTAAGAAGGGTATTTTAACACACAATGTCTCTAAACATTTTTTTGTATGCCATCAATCCAACCCTAAATCTATAACCTTTAAAGGTATTGAACATGTCCCAATACATTGGAGGGGGGGCAATAGATTAAACACATTAGCAAAAAGGGAGACCTTTTGGATACATAAGCTACAGACCCTCAGTCCAAAGGGTCTAAATGTTGACATAGACATTGGTGCCTTCTTAATATAATGTTCTTAATACAATGATTTTAACATATGATGTTACTGTTATAAATATTGTTCTTAAAAATATTGTTCTTTAAATATTGTTCTTTAAAATATTTTTATATATCGTTTTTTACTACAATATGGTGTTTCTATTATGGTAATTTTAATATCAAAGTTCTTAAACAAAATTTTTTAATAAAATATGATATTTGAATTGCTTGAATATTTTAGAATGTATTAACATCTAATTTTGTCTATCTTCCTCATCCTATCTAGAGCTCCGTCACTCCCTGCGTCGTTTTTTATATACTTCATTATACATTTTTTACATCATTATTTGTTTTAAATATTTTTAATATATTCTGAATTAAAATATAACTGTTTTATTTGTTGTAATAGAATTGTATTAATTATATTGTAGAATACCAATCTTTCATACTGTTTGTACTGTTTAAAAGAATTGAGATACACCTCACATGTTATGATATGCAAATTAGACATGTAATTCCAATCAGCTGATAGGACCCCCTGATTAGACCGATGATGGACTATATAAATAAGGGAGGATCTATGGGGTTAACTAATTCGATTCCTGACGAAGCCACAGCGAAACGCGTTGAATCGACCCACTGTGGGAGGTGACTGTGCTGAGGAGATCACTGGAGAGAACTGCTGGCAAATTATCAGGAGACGGACACACCAGATAGCCTCTTCCGCCCGAATCCAAGACGACACAGGACGTGACGAGGGGATCCGTGACGTATGCGGAAGGGCTTCACCGCTCCAGGAGAAACCAGCGTTCACCATCCACAGCTGTCCTCTCCCTCGAACAGTAATACTTTTTAAAATGTGAGTGTATTATTACATATATTAATCGATTGCTGCCAATATAATTAGACTATACTACTCTATTGTATGCTCTCTCTTTATTTCCTATACCCCTGGGAGAATCATTGAATATCTACAATCCGAGCTTCCAGTATCACGATACCACTCTGAGGGATTTCCATTAAAGGGCTCCCATCAGAGAGAGAAGGGTCTCTGATACGCCTTATTTGTTATTTTAACTTGTGAGTACAACCATCACAGAGAACATTTATATTCAGATCATTATTGTTGTACCATCTGCACTATTGTATTCATTTTCTTTTTCATATCAACGAGTCACACAGCGCTCCACTCATATTTGAGAACCTGCACATGTCAAATACTTGCTGGAACTCTCGAAGGAAGCGGGGATAATCATGCGTGATGTCGGCTCTCTGTTCCCAGATGGGGGACGCCCAGGCCAGGGCGTTACCAGTCAGCAGAGCGATGATGTAGGCAACCCTGGAGCGTGCAGTGGGAAAGCGTGATGGCACCAACTCGAACTGGATCTGACACTGGTTGATGAAATTCCAGCACTCGTGGGGATCCCCTGCATAGCGGTTAGGGGTGGGTAGGCAAGGATCAGAGGCAGTGGGAAGATCCAGAGGAGGCGGTGCTGCGGCTGCTATGGTAGCGGAACTAGGGGGATGGTCGGTGCCGAGAGCCGTGGGTTTGGAGCCGGGTGGTAGGTAGGTATCCGTAAGCCGAGGTGGAGGTCCGCGAGAGGACAGAAGGCTCCCTGCGTGTGCGCGCGCACACCCAGTGACAGATGAGGGGACCAGGAAGGTAGGAGGAGGTTCCCACTCATGGCGGTGTGCCCATGGGGCAGGGGTCGGAGAGCGCCGGGCGGCAGAAGGTAAAGAGGGTACCCTCTTTGGGACAGGTGTTCCCCAACTAATTACACCGTATAGCTGTGCTCTGGGGTTGGAGAGGTTAGAATCGTGAGGTCCGTATACCCGTGGTCTGGGTTGGAGATATCCGCAAGGTCGAGGGTAAGCCAGGGTCAGTATCCAGAGAGATTCCAAGGTCAAGTTGGGTTGGTAAACGAAGGGTTAAACTGCAAGGTAAACACAAGACAAGGAGCAGGGCACAACGAACATAGGAGCTCAAGGCTACAAGAGGTTATGCTCAGCAATGACTGGGAGTGAGAGCAGGGTACTTATGGGAAACAGAAACCAGTAGCAAGGGAGGCGGAGCGGAGGCGTGGCCTCCGTGGAGGCATGGATTGGTTGCAGGAGACAAGTGGGCTAATTGAATATTGCCACGCAGCTGGGGAGCGGTGCACGTCGTCACGTGTGCGTGCCTCGCGAGAGAGAAGCGCCGGGTGTCCGAGGGGGCGGAGCTAAGCTCCATGGCACGCTAGAAGGGCTGCGCATGCGCACGCTCTGTAAGCAGAGCGGGGCTGCGTGCACACGCTGGTGCCAGAGTGGATGTCTGAAATAAGACAGGTAAGGAGGGAACATGTCGCAAAGGACGTGTTCCCCGATTCCTTATAGTACCTCCCCTTTAGGATCGGCCTCAGGACGATTCCCATAAGGCTTGTGCGGAAACCTGGCGTGGAATCGCTTTAACAAGCCAGGAGCATGGATATGAAGAAGAGGTATCCATGAGCATTCTTCTGGTCCATAGCCTTTCCAGTGTACGAGGAATTGAACCCCTCCTCTGGAGTATCTGGAATCGATTATGGATTGAATTTCGAATTCTTCTTGACCCTGTACGATGACAGGTAGAGGTTTAGGTGAGATGTCAGGAAACTGAGAACTTCGAACAACAGGTTTTAACAATGAGACGTGAAAGACCGCCGGGATTCTCATAGATTGAGGCAGTTGTAAGCGGTACGCCACAGGATTGACCTGTTTGAGAATGGTGAATGGGCTCAAGAATCTTGGAGCCAGTTTCAGTGTAGGTGTCTTCAATCTTATTTTCATAGAAGAAAGCCACACTTTGTCTCCTGGCCTAAACTTGGGTGCCTCACGGCGATGGCGATCCACCTGTGTCTTTTGTTTGAGTGCTGCCTCCTGCAGAGTCTTCTGAATCCTCTTACAAGAATTTTGGAGCGAGTTCACTCTGGAATCTGCTGCTGGAACTCCGGAAGGATTGGAGGAGATGGGAAGAAGTGCTGGATGAAATACGTAATTTATAAAATACGGTGATTCCTGAGTAGATTAATTTCTGAGTGAGTTATGAGTGAATTCGCCCCATGGGAGTAGTGTGATGGTAACTTTGTGACAGGCTATTAATAATACAAACCAAAAATAGAACTGGGTTGAACTGAACGAGGCTTAGATATGATAAAATATAATTTATTCCTTGAAAAAGGTGAACACACGAGATTATTCAAATAACAGACAAAATATAGACACTTACTTAATAGTCAGAAATCGTGACTAGCAGTTCATACAGCAATCTTGAATATCACAGAAGACACGAAAGACAATAGCCATAGGCTGGGCCTTGTTTATATACAATTATTTCCCATTGAACACAACCTAAACCCAGCCCCTCTCATAAATCAGTGGTGAGTTGACAGGATTACCCCAGAGTAAAACTCCTCCCACCCAAGGACGTTTAAAAACTGCTTTTCCTATCTAAATAACTTCATAACTTCATTTCAGTAGTACTTACTGGCACGCGATAGATATTAATACATTCCGGCACGCATGACGCTCCCAATAAGATTAAATATTACTGTGTAATATTAAAATTAAGAGAGATATTAATATCTGTCTCTTAGTACCTGCTAGACATCATGTGTCTGTAATCCTTATGTGCGAATCAGTCCCACGAATACACATATGTAACTTTTAGCACGTTCAGCCGAGGACATCTCATAATATTCTTATATTTAATAAGGTCACTCATTCTGATATCTCCTTGGGTAACCGCACCCCTGGCCCCCATAACCCCTTGTCAATAAATCCTTTGAAGCAAGGACTCGTGTGTAGAGAACATTTGTCACAGGTGCTAGATTTCACACCCAATGCTCCAGACATGGGCCTAGCTGTCTATACCAGCAATATACCCTTGGTCTGCCAATTAGGTATTAATATACTGTACACTACACCCCCTCTGTACTTTTCACACCCAACTTCAATCAAGCCTTTTGAAGCCCATATATTTCTGAAAAGACACCACACATATTTGTATTTTCCTAAACTGTAGCTCATTAACCCCTTAAGCCCCAATGTGTGTGTGGTGCAGACACTGGCACAGAAACAATACATTTATACAGGGGAATAAACAGTTGGATGGCTGAAGCAAGGCAAAAACACATTACTGGACCCCAGTCCAGTTAACCCCTTACTTCCCAGGTGAGAGTAGGGGGTGGCCAACTGGGGTGTAACCCCTTTAATCCCGGGCCAAACCCCCTCTACCATGACAAGTAGTTCCACCCAGTTATCCTGTTGTAAGAAACTGAGGAACTCTTCCCACAAGGAGGGTTTCCCCCCTTACCTCCTCCTGCCTCGCTGTGTCCCGCTCTCACCGATCCGTGCAACACGGCGCTGGCTCCAGACACTCAGCATCATAGGCGGCAGTCCCTTCTCTCCACTGCCGCTCTGTTCCCCACCTCCGTAGGGTCGGGAGCGCGGACATGCAGGGCTTCTTGAGGCCCCGCCCCCCACTCGGGCCACACATCCCCCTCGCACGATACGTGGTCACCACCCACTAGCAGCACAACGGGGTAATTATTCCTTCTCTCCTTCCTGGGTCACTCCTCCGGTTCCCATTGGCCCCATGTCCTTTACATGCCTGCTCAGCCAATTCTTCTTTGGCTGAGCATAGCTCTGTGTAACCTGTGTTACCCACGTTCATGCCCTGCCTTGTTCCTTGTGCTTTCACCTTGCTCTCGTATTGTCTCCTGTGTACCGACCCGGCTTGACTTAAGACCTGCTCTGGATATCGACCCCGGCTTGCCCCTGACCATCCGATCTCTCCAACCCTCCACCTCAGCTTACGGATACCAACCAACCACCCGGCTCAAAACCCACGGCTCTCGGCACCGACCATTCCCCTGGCTCCTCCCTTCTATCCGGCAAGTATCTGGACTAACGCTATCTCTTTCGATCAGACCCGGCTGCACAAAGATCCACCTTCCAGGCGTGCCTCCGCAGCTGCAGGTGCGGGTTCTAACCTTCCCTCCTCAGTTCCCTCCTTGTCCGTGGTGAGTGCAGCGTTACACCTGTGCATCAGAAATAAAGCATTGCAGGTATTGCTCTAGTGACTGGTTTGTTCTTTCGGTCTGTCCGTTGGTTTGGGGATGATACCCAGAAGAAAATAGAAGAGAGATCTCCAACCTTTGAGTGAAGGCACGCCAAAATTTCGAGAGTGAGTGGAACTACATGAATACGAAATATTTCTTTGATATAAATATCTGCCAAGGTGGCAGTGTTAGGAAGACCCTTGAGAGGAATTAAATGGGCCTGTTTGGAAAACCTATCAGCAATAACGAGAATAGTATTCATCCCACGAGAAACAGGAAGCTCAATAATAAAGTCCATTGGGAGGTGGGTCCACGGTCGGTCTGGAATGGGTAAGGGACAAGCAGACCAGACGTCTTGTTGCGGGCGGACTTATTTCGAGCACAGATGCAACAGGAGTTGATGAATTCCTTGATATCCTTAAACATATTTATTAGGCCACCAAAAGGTGCGTCTGATCAAATCGGAAGTCCTCTTTGTACCCGGGTGACCGGCAGACCTAGAGGAATGACCCCACTCAAGGATCTTCTGGTGAAATTGAGGTGCAGCATACAAACAACCCTCCGGCACTTCCATACCCTCAGGGATGAGCGTCTGAGTCTGCAAGATCTTGTCCAGTACATCAAAAGAGTTAGCCGAAATGACATATTTGGCGGGAAGGATAGTCTCAGGAATGTGTTCGGATTTGTCTTCACTGACAAATTGACGGGATAAGGCGTTGGCCTTTAGATTCTTAGTACCAGGAATGTAGGAAATTATATAGTTGAATCTGGAAAAGAACAATGCCCAGCGAGCCTGACGGGAGTCGAGGCGACGGGCACCTTAGTTATATAATACATTTTTATGGTCCGTAAGAATTGAAATAGTATTTTCAGTACCCTCCAGGAGATGTCTACACTCTTGCAGAGCAAGTTTGATGGCCAAGAGTTCCCTGTTGCCAACATCGTAGTTTTGTGACTACCATCTTTCTTCTTAACAAAAAAGAACCCAGCCCCGGCTTGGGAGAAAGAAGCTCTAATGTACCCTCTCTTTAAGTTCTCCTGAATATATTCAGACATAGCCTTAGTCTCAGGAAGGGACAAAGGATAGGATCTGCCTTTAGGAAGGATGGCACCAGGCAGAAGCTCTATGGGGCAATCATAAGGGCGATGCGGAGGTAAAGTTTCCGAGCGAACTTTATCAAAAACATCAATGAATTCTGCATATACTTCGGGAAGAGTAGATTTGGCAGGAGTACTGGTCTCTACGCCAGTGATAAGTTGTACCAAAGATACAGGAGCAACCCCAGTGGCAACACTCCATTGTATAGGTCTCTTGTCTGTCCAGTCTATAATTGGATTGTGTTGTTGGAGCCAAGGAAGGCCTAGAATTACCTGTACAGAGGGTGAATGAATAACATCCAGTGAGATTTTTTTCCTTGTGACGTCAGTAGTAGAGAGAGTAAGAGTAGGAGTCTCCAATGAAATGAAGGCTGGTTGGAGAGGATGTCCGTCAATAGCCTCTAGGACCACCGGTATTGATTTCTTTATCAAGGGAATCTTATGTTTGGTAGCAAAATCTTGATCCACAAAATTTCCCCCAGACCCAGAGTTGATGAAGGCAGAGGTAGGAACGAGGAAACCAGGACCCTCAAGGAAGATAGACAGTATGACCCTGGTAGGTAGACCTCTCTTACTAGGACGGGAAAAAGAAATAGTACCCAATGAGACCCCCTTATACTTCATTGGGTGTTGGCGTTTGCTTGCTTCGTGGGACAATGAAGCACCAGGTGACCCGACAGTCCGCAGTAAAGACATAATCTTCCAGTTCTCTGACATTGTTTCTCTGAAGGGGAGAGCTGGTGACTTCCTAACTGCATTGGTTCTGGAGCCTAAGGAGCTGGGAAAGTAGAAGGAGACAGACTGGGGACAAGAGCCGTTGGTGTGAGAGAACGTGAGTGATGGCGTTCCAACCTCCTTTCTTGTCGGCGTTGATCCACCCTAATACACATGGCAATAAGATCCTCGAGCACCGTAGGTCTTTCTTGAGCAGCTAATTCATTCTTTAATGTCTCGGAAAGACCTTGCCAGAAAGCTGCAGATAACGCCTCATCGTTCCAGCCCATCTCTGTTGCAATGGTTCGAGATTCCAGAGCGAATCTTGTAACCGATCTGTGACCCTGAGAAATGTGAAATAAAGAAGAAGCAGCAGTAATCTCATGGGGTATCAAAGACTTGCTTCAATTCCTTCTTGAAGCGTGGGAATCTTGGATAAGTTCCGGTCTCTGCTCCCAGATGGGGGATGCCCATGCCAATGCGTCTCCGGTTAATAAAGCGATAATATACGCCACCTTAGATCCATCAGAAGAGAAGCGGGAAGGGGTTAACTCGAACTGTATGTCATATTGTTGAGGAAACCTTGGCATCTATGGGGATCTCCTGCATATCGATTGGGAGTGGGGAGACGTGGCTCGAGGGAGAGAGAGGCTTCAGGGGAAGTAACAGACAAAGTAGCAGGTCTAATAATTCTGGATTGTGATTGGTTAAGGGAAACCGTGGCTAGGTTTTGCGTAAGGGAAGCAATCTGGTTATCCAGGTATTGGAAATGCTCAGAAATTGAAGACAGAGCTTGGCCCACTTCAGGGAGGGTGTATGTTCGTTCGACTGAGCATACTGTAATGCTTGCGCTGCCCACGGGCAAGACAGGACCCCGGTACTGAGGTGGGGAAGTAGTAAACTACGCACACACAGCAGCGGAAGTGTGCCTTGCAGGCGGGTTGTCAAACATAGCCGGGTCTGGGTTGGAGAGAGTGGGTTAGTGGATACTTGCCAAGGTCTTGGAATGGAGAGTTCAGAATAGTCAAGTCTGTTAGCCGAGGTCTGGGGTTGGAGAGGTCAGAATTGTGGAAGTCCGTATAGCCGTGGCCTTGGGTTGGAGAGGTTAGAATCGTGAGGTTCGTATACCCGTGCTCTGGGTTGGAGAAATCCGCAACTTTGAGGGAAAGCCAGGGTCAGTATCCAGAGAGATTCCAAGGTCAAGCCAGGTCGGTACACAAAGGGTTAAACTGCAAAGTAAACACGAGACAAGGAGCATGGCATAATGGATGTAGGAGCTCAAGGCTACAAGAGGTTATGCTCAGCAATGACTGGGAGTGAGAGCAGGGTACTTATGGGAAACAGAAACCAGTAGCATGGGAGGCAGAGTGGAGGCACGGCCTCCGCGGAGGCAAGGATTGGCTGCAGGAGACAAGTGGGCTAATTGAATACTTGCCACGCAGCTTGGGAGCTGTGCGTCCCGCGCATGAGAGAAGCGTGACACGTCCGAGGGGCGGAGCTAAGCTCCATGGAACACTAGAAGAGCTGCGCGTGCGCTCTGTAAGCAGAGCGACGGTGCGTGCATGCGCTGATGCCATAGCTAGGTCTGAGATAAGACAGGTAAGGAGGGAACACATCGCAAAGGACATGTTCCCTGATTCCTTACAGATCAAGAGAGAGAGAGCCCTTCCCTTCCGCACTATACAGGTGTGCCACAACCGTGTCTCTTTGTACCAACACATCATGGGTGGTCTTGTTTCTCACTTGTACCCCTATCGTTTCAACATTCCCCATGGGCAATGATAATATGCCGCTTTTCACCAACAATCCTCCTTGGTATCCCACATGGGGGGACTGTTTATCATGACAGTGAACCCTTCTATATTTTGCCGGAGTGTGTCTTTTCCAATTATCCTCTATACATTGTTGAGGGGCAATTGAACAGGGTGGGGTCCCGCTCTGAGCCATGTTCTTCCTTTTCATCCATTGGTATGCTTTCAAACATAAGGGATGAATGGTCAATGTGGTCCACTTATAGTCTGGCACCATTTTACTTGCTGCCCAAAGATATTGGCATTGATTCCAATTATGGCTCCTTACTGAGAATTTTGGGTCAAATAAGGGCAACCACCATCAATGGCCCCACTACACTGGTTATCTTCTTTGAAAACTCAAACTTCACCACTACATACCCCAGATAGGGATAGCTGATATTAATTAGCCCCCATGTGGCCTGGCCCTCTAGTGGTTGAAATGGAAGATGTTTGAATTATTGATAATAACAGGGTTTGAAAATAATGGGTACCTGAGACACACTATCCAAGAGTATGTTGCATGTTTGCCCTTCGATCTTCGCCTTCACTCATGCTGATAGCCCCAGGAGCCCCCTGGGTAAATGGGAGGTATGATGGTCTCTTGCTGGTGTTGTCTGAACAGAGCCTTTCTTCACATGGGGCCCAGTATGATCCTTCACTAGATCCCAAGGTAAATCTCCTGGGTTAGAGTGAGAGCGGATGAACTGCTTAGCGACTTGAGGTAGATTCTCCCTCTTGCAGCAATGGATGGCATAGGGCTCCTCTTCCCCGCATTTAGAACAGAAATCCAGCCCTCCAGTTTCGTCTTGTAGTTTCTCAAGGGCTTCCTCCCCCATCTGGAAGTTGGTTCCCTACTTGGTGGCCACCGTACTTCTCGCATTCCTCCCGATTATTTGCGTTAGGCACTTCTTCCATCCACATGTTAGTCATCAATTCCGACATCCCCCCTGAGGGCTCAGCTGCCTTGTCCGACCCTGGCCACTCCTCACTCTGCCTATCGGGGGTCATGGTTCGTGGCTGTCCCTCCTCTGCAGGCCAGGCTGCTGCAGCACTATCTTCTGATCCCCATTGACTTCTGGCTGCCACACTCTTCGCAGACTGCCCAGCGGCCGGGCAGAGTTCCATCTGTTCTTCCTCATCTCTTATTTCTCATAGTAGCTTTGAGAACTTTGGGCGGGATTCTTTATGCTTTCTGAGTCGTAGGTAGAGGGTTATTACATCTCTGGATGGTTCCCTGATCAATAGTTCTATACAGGTGTGATCCAACTGGTCAGGGGTGACACCACTATTCCTCACTACCCTCAGCAAAGTAACCTCCAGTCTGCGCAAAAACATAGATAGATTGTCCTCCTCTTGATGATGCATTTCCCTGAATCAAAAATACAATTCTTCCCCAATAGCGGTGGTATGAAACAATTTTTCTAATGCCCGTAGTTACTGGCTAGGGGTGCAGACCTAATTTCCTTCCCTAGTGGCTCTTACCATGACTAATGCGGGCTCCTTTAGGCTTTTCACAATCCAGACCCTGTCTTGATCCGAACCCCCCCGAATCCCCCATTCCAGCACCATTTATGTGACTTGCTCTATCAAACTTTTGAAATTGTTCTCAGTGGCGGGGTCAGGTTTACACCGTAGAAGATCCATAATCTCCTATTATAATTATCCCCCAGTCAGGATTGCATGGATTTCTCTACTAACAGTCCCATGGCAGTGATAAGAGCCTCCGGGAAGCAGGGGCATGGCCCGTAGAGGAAGTAGGTAACTCAGGGTTCATATCATTATGGAATTCTTCCATGGTGGCCCCCTCTTTAGCTAGGAACTCTCGAACCTTGTCTACAATAGTGTGATACTACATTGCTAGGGCCAGAGGCAGGTTTACACCCCACGTTAATATCCCATATCTCATGATCCCTTTGGTCCTGTCTCCCTATATATGCTCAGCTGTGCAACTTGCACTTTGGCTGAGCATAGTTCCTGGTAGCGTTATTCTCCTACTTCCTGGTATCTAGTCTTGCCTTGTTCCATGTTCCACTGCCTTGCTTTCTAGATTGATCTCCTGTGTACCGACCCGGCTTGACCCTTGGACTCCGCATTTCTGGCTTACCGACCCCGGCTTACCCCTAACCTTCCGCATCTCTCCAAACTTGACCACGGTTACGGACCTCTACTATCTAACTGGCTCTAACCCCTGACCACAGCTATTGGACTCTGAGTATTCTACTGGCTCCTACCTCTGACCTCGGCAAGTATCAAGACTAACCTATACTCTCCAATCCTGACCGGGCTGCCTGACTGTGGGTGGCGGTTCTACCCATTCCCACTTCAGTGGTCCCGCCTTGTTTGTGGTGAGCACAGCGTTACAACAGGTTCTTATCACTGTTTGAGAGAAACTGCCTCTAAATCCAGCAGGAAGCTGGTTAATTGCAGACAGGCAATTAACTAGACTCTACCTGGCCACATTAGAGCGCTAAGAAAAGCCTCCTGTTGGAAACAGGAGAGAGATTTCTTGAGTTCCCAATTGCGCTGACACAGGCAAGCAGAGAAGCATGCACACAGACACTGTCTTGAGCACAAACTTGTGCTGAGATCAAATCACCCACACACCCAGTGACCTATTTTTCCTGGACATAGAGGACCCAGGAACCTGACAGAGACTGACATGGAGAGCCACCTGCTTATGGTACCTCCTGAGACTTTGGGCTGCAAACCCTGTGGGTGCTCATTGGCATCTGATGGCTGACGGTCTCACCAGGTGCTGGTCATCCCACAGTGTGAGATTGAACAGTGAGACTGTCAACCATCAGCACCCACAGAGTTTGCAGCAACACCCAGGACTATCACTGGTCATTAGCTGTAACGGATCGGAGGACTCGCAGTTCCCAGCGTGTCCCCGTCACCCCAGCTTCCACAGTGCCTAGTTCCTCTGCTCTCCTACGTCCCCAAACTCTACCTTCTTCCCTCAGCCGTTCCTCCACAGCTCAATCCTCACACCCAGGCTTACACTCTGTGCACGCGCGCGGTCCCCTCACCAAGCGTGCGCGTTCACGATCGCGGGTTCCCTATCGTGGCTCAAGCGCTCCTTGGCGTGCCTCTGTCACCCCTGTCTATTCCTTACCTGGTTCCTCCGTTCCTCCTTCCCCTGTCTTCTCTCCCGTGCACCTCCTCCGCTGGTCTTCCCCCACGCTCCGGTGCATGCACGGTGCGCGCGCATAGCAGGGTTACAGAGGGCACGCGCACCCGCTCTACTTACTTACCTCCTCCACGCTCTTTCTCCGTCCCCCGTCGGTTGCAGGCTATTACCTTAGATTACCCCCTGTCTCCTCCCCTGCTCTCTTAGACCTATCTCTGCAATTACCCACTGAAACCTCTACTCCTCCCCTCACCCCCATTGGTCCTTCTTCCCATATAACCCCACTCCTTCCTCTCAGTCCTTGCTCTGCATAGCTTTCCTGTAGCTCCTGTGTGTGCAGTATCTATGCCTAGCTCCCTTGTCTGTTTCAGCTCTGGTTCCTGTCCCTGCCCTTGTTTGGATTCCTTGCCTTGAACTTGAACTCTGCTTTGGACTTGACAACGCTGCTTTCTCCTGCCCTTGGACCCTGGCTTTCGGACATCACTACGCTGCTCTCTCCAACCCCTGAACTCTGGACATTACCCTCCGACCTCTATCACCCCGGATTCAGCAAGTATAACGTTAACCCTTACTCTCCAGGCCCGGCAATGCTACTACCACACTCCGGGCACGCCCTCACTGCTGTGGGTGCGTGTTATACCCTTATCCACCTCAGTACTGGGGACTGGCCAGGTCTGCGGGCATACAGGCGTTATAGTAGTGTTACTGCATTTATGTGCTATTTGGAGCATTTGTACCTGTGTTGTCATCCCCCATTTTGTGAGCATTTTTTCAGCCATATAGGGGGTTATGCACAAAGCAGTGATAAGTGTTTTTAAGTGAGATACATGTTTTTTGGCTCAATTTATGGCGCAATTTTTTTAGCAATGACTGTGTTTTGATGATGAAAAGCCTTTTAAGCGCGATACTGCAGTGTTATCACTGCTTTGTGAATCGTGCTGCACGCAATATTGAGAAATAAAGGCATTTATCTCACTTAAAAAAACTTATCACTGCTTTGTGCATAACCCCCATAGTCTGTTGTATACCAAGGATACTTTGGAACACTTATTTTCTGCTCAGTGGACTTTAATTTGCAGTTATATACTGAATAATTTGCTGGAAGGCGCTGGACAATTGGCTCACTTTCCCCGTTGGGTTGTATTTTGTTTGCTATTTGCATTGTTTCATAGGGAGCTATTACAGGGTCTAGGGAAGTACCATTAGACACTTTTTTTTGCCTTTTGGGATCGGGCTTGAAGGGGTCCGTACCCCGAAACGTTGCCCCACTTCCCCTGTTATTTTACCTTGATTCCTTTTTTTTCCCCCCATCCTCCCTCCCCCGCTCCACCCCACACTTCCAATGCTCTCCTCCCCTTTCCTTGCTCCCCTCCCCTTACTTTGTTGTTTGGGCTTTGTGATTCACTTATACCCCTGATGGGTTTGTGCTTTTTTCAATCTCATTAAAAATATGGCTTATTCCATTTCCACTTTGTCGTTCATGAGTGCTGGGAACACCTTTTTTGTATTCATGTGCTATCAAATAGTTTGTTCTTGGAAAGTATATAGGATGTCTTGTTTATGAAGACAAGTATGCAACTCTTTTTAAACCAAATACAGTATAATATATCATATTCCTATTCTTTCTTATTTGTCATCGATACTTCTTCTATCAATACTGATACTTTTGTTCTTATTAATAGCAAGCAGTGTCTTAAGTGTATATTCGTCAAGGCATAAAGTTAGGGGTCATTTACTACAACGATAATTAAAGATGCACAGCTTTTGAGGGACATTGAACAAAGCCTCCCAACCAGATGTATTAAACAAAAAATAATATCGTTTAAAGTTAAACCAATGGGATTTCGCCATTTGTCTTGTTTTACCACCCACTTTTACTCTGGTTTTGCAACTGGGAGACTTTACAAATGCCCCCCTTTGCTTTTTAATTTTTCTAATTGTTTTCTATGGCAGTGGGGCGCAAACTGCGGGGCATGGGATTTTCTAAGGGGGGCGCGCGGTTGCAGAGCCCCCGCACTTTCCCCCCAGACATGTAAATTAAATGCCAGGGGAGGCACGAGGTCTCTGCAATTTTACTTACCTGCTCTCAGCCGGCTCTTCCCTGATGCGTCGCCATGACGCCGCGGGGTCAAACGGCAACGCGTCACATGACGTTGTGACATCATATGATGTGTGAGCCCAATAGCAGGTAAGGATGGGTGGGAGGCGTAGGCAAGCGGGAGTGGAGACAGGGGGGACACAAACTTAAATTTTGCGCACCCTTGTTCTATGGGATCCCTTATTTTGAAATAATGCTTGAATTCCCCTGCTGACAGGCACCTGAAGAAGATTCCGAACCATGTGCTGCTTTAAGACAAACTCCTAACTGCCTGTAATATACTGCTACATTCAAAGCAAAGAAGTGTTCCCCTTATTGACTATACGTTTATTTGAATCGGCATGTAACACACTCTATCTGGTCATTTGCCTATCATTAAGAATCCAGGGGTGCATAGGGACACAGAAGAAATTTACTAACCGTATAGTTAAAGAAATCCATACCTTAGTTTAACGTTTTCAAGTTTTACATTGTTTTGAGAAGGTTTTTATAAAAAAAAAAAAAAAAGGGACCAGAACAGTTTTTTTTGGGGGGGGGGGGGGGGGAGGCTGTTTCTAAGTGTATCTCCAATACATTTTCTATGCATCTTTCATCCCAACTCCAGTTGCTCATTAAATGGAAGGTCCAACTTTGAAGTCACAATGATTTCACTAAAATGTTGTGTTATAGTCAATAACACCCAGCTGTGAATGTGCAGGAAATTAGAGTTGGTTTGGGGTATAACCAGAAACTATGCAAATGATTTGACATCCAAGCAACTGTAGGAGTGTTTTACCTATTAGTGTATAATGGGGCTTATCCACCTTGGCACTACAGCCCAGAAAGTCCTATTCCAGTAAATAGAACTATCACACTTTATTGAATAAGTCCCAAGGTCTGTCATGGTCTCAGAGCTCAAGTGCTTTGGTGCACTTAATTGGCTATCATCCCCTTTAAAGCAGCAATTTAACATTATTTGCTAATAAAAAGTAGCATGATGATATATGAAGCATGCAGGGCCGTCAACAGAAATCATGGGGCCCAGGACAAATGAAAGGAGCAGGTCCACCCCCACCCACCCCCTACCCACCCCGATTGATTTGATTTGTTTTTTTGGAAGGCTGGTGATCTGTGTGGGGTTTTGTTCTGGGAGTGAGAGGACAAGTTGTTTGATGGCACAGGGTTTAGTGAGGAGGTCCTGGCTTCTCATTGCTCTGTGGCAGTAAGACTGTGGGTGGCTGGTGTTTAGGTGGGCCCAGAATGTCAGTGCTCTCTTCTGTACCGTGAGCAGTAGAGGAAAGCGGCCCAGCTCAGCCCGGCATGCATTGTTTGATGTACTCCTGTGTACTTGGAGAAGGTGTTTGCAGAATTCCAGATGCAGTATTTCTGTTGGGCTGGTATCCCATTTTGTGGAGTCTGGGTATGTTACAGGGCCCCACACCTCGCTGCCATACAGAAGGATGGGTGTGATGATGCTGTTGAATATTTTCATCCAGATTCTTATTGGTGGTTTGAGGTGGTACATCTGTTTCCTTATTGCATAAAATGCTCTGCGGGCCTTCTCCTTCAGTGTATTTATGGCCAGGTTGAATTTCCATGATGAGCTTATTGTTAGACCGAGGTATGTGTAGCTCACTGACTCTCTCTGACTCTCACTCTCTCTGACTCTCTCTCTCCCTCTCTCTGACTCCCTCTCTCTCTCCCCCTCTCTGACTCTCGCTATCCCTCTCTCTCTCTCTGACTCTCTCTCTCTCTCTCTCTCTCTCTCTCTCTCTGACTCTGACTCTCTCTCTGACTCTGACTGACTCTCTCTGACTGACAGACTCTGACTATCTCTGAATCTCTCTGAATCTCTCTGACACTCTCTGACTCTGACTCTCTTGGACTCTCTCTCTGACTTTCTCTCTGACTCTCTCTGACTCTGACTCACTCTGACTCTGACTCTCTCTCTCTCTCTGACTCTCTCTCTCTCTGACACTCTCTCTCAGACACACTCTCTCTCAGACACTCTCTCTCTCAGAAACTCTCTCTCTCAGACACTCTCTCTCTCAGACACTCTCTCTCAGACACTCTCTCTCTCTGACACTCTCTCTCAGACACACTCTCTCTCAGACACTCTCTCTCTCAGACACTCAGACACACACACACACACAGACACACACACACAGACACCCACACCCACACCCACACACACTCAGTAAAACTAACACACACACAGACACACACACACACACACACCAACACACACTCAGACACACACACACACTCAGACACACACACATACGGGGGGCTGAATCGGAGCAGGGGGGAATCGGAACGGGGGGATCGGAATGGGGGGGAAATCAGAACGGGGGGGGATCAGAGCAGGGGGGGAAATCGGCCCGGGTGGCCAGGCCCCCTAATTCACGGGGCCGGGGACGCCAGTACCCTCTGTTGGCGGCCCTGGAAGCATTGGCCACCTAATTCCAACAGTGTCGTCTTCTTAGGGCTTGTGATACAAACCACATAATTGGCAAAGTACCCACAAATGGTGACTACTTTTCTCACCTCTAACTTACTCTAAACACAATAGAGAAGCTGTTATTGTGGGGGAGACAACGTGCAAAATGAGCAATTACTTTGAAAGGGGCTGTTATAGAAAGACAATGTATAAAAGCATATTTGTTTCTAGGAAACAGTTTCATTAAAGTGAATTTTGGGAAGCAAGATATAAATACTGAATATATATATATATATATATATATAGATATATGTGTAGCCCCCTGTAAACAGCACAGGCTATACCTATCTCCTTCTGCTGTGGTAAGTCCTGTTAAGATCAGGCACCAGTAATCAGTGCAGAATGCAGAGCCCCCAGTCAGTCCGTCAGTGTATTTTAGGTACGAGATACCCGTTAGACATTGAGGATAGGGCAAATGGACATTTGGAGGACTCGTCCAAAATGGCGGCCATCCCTACATGCACTCCGCGGAGCATGAACAGTGATCTAAAATGGCGGTTCCCGCCAAGCTTGGAGCATGTACATGCGCTGTGCACAGAGACAATCAGGAGAATGTAGCGGAACATGTGTGACAATTTGTCGCCAAACCCGGATTCCTTGCAAGGGGAGCGGAGCGGCGCGAAAGCCGAAAGCCCACCCCTCTGTGTCGTGAATGGTCAAAAAGCCCGGCCACGTCATGCTGAAGAAGAAAAGATCCCGCCTCTGGATTCCACCTGAGGGAGGGGGCCCAAGGAGAGCCAATCAGGAGAGGACTCCCCAGCGAAGGGAGGGACCGGAAGCCTGAGCGAGGAGCGTCACTTTTGTCTGGCATTCGAGGAGCAAGGAGCTGGAACACTGAGCTGTTTCAACCCTGAGTGAACCATGTCCGAGATGAATACTTCCATCTATCAATTACCATGAGGCCTACTGGTAGTGGAGGTAGCCGAGCACGAATATGTTCGGTGTTTGTGCGTCCACTGCGGAATTCCAGGCGCGGTACCAAGCACAAGGGCCCGCTGCCCTCAATGTGGAGCATTTTATCTTTGGCCGAATGAGCCGTGGCCTTTGTTCGGAACCCCGCAGGGTGCCTCTCCGGGAACCTTGACGGAGGTGGCGGAAGGAAAAGAAAAGACTGCCATGGGTCCCCGTTATACCATATCGGTAGGAACCAAGGCTCCGCTCGCTATTAAACTAAGCGAACGGGCAACAGAGAAGAGCGCGACCGCAGTGAAGGTACCAGAGCAAGAACACTTTGTACCTATACCCACTGGTTGTATCGCCGAAGAACCGGGTGACTCCCCAGCGGAGGAGCCGATTGTGATCTCCTCGGAGGACGAGATTGGCGTGGCGTCGGTGGCGATGTGCCTACCGGCGAACCACCCCAAAGGCATCAAGAGGGAGCAGACAAGTCTGGAGACCATCCAACGTCGAGCGCTGGTGCGGCCGGAGGCCCGTACAAGTCCCACCGCAGTGGTGACATCGAGTGCAACGGAGACCGAGACAATCCTAGAGGAGCCCGATGTCATCAAAAAGCAGTGGAGCGGTAAGGAGACCCCACCACCCCCTTACTCTCGCCAGGCGCAGACCGCACTCACGATGAACGAGAAAGAGATTCTTGAGGCCTACTTGTTCGGCCGTGCACCGGATGCTCCACCACCGTCCCCGCCGGTCACCGACGCACTGCCGGTGCGTGACCCCGGGGCGGATGGGGATTCTGCCGGCGATCCTGACGACCGCGGTTCCAGTTCCAATGGAAAGAAGAAAAGTCCTGGAGGAGTGTTCTCCTCTCGGAGCACAGATGCCGCCATTGCCCTGGCTGCTCTACAGAGTCGGGGCCCCTCCCGAGAAACCCGAAATATGGCGGAGAGCGCCTCTAAACACCGATTCCTTTGTCGGGGTGTCACCCGCTTGATGGACAATGCCCTGGACATTCCCCTGGCCCATAGCCCCACTGCCCCGCCCACTGGCCCTGCCCCGTCCCGAGTGGTGCCACCGGGACCTACCAGGGATAAGTTATGTAAACACCCCAAACACTCCAAAGACTTGCGGGACTGGGAGTTGAGCGAGGAGGGGTCTGATGGGGAGATACCGTATTCAAGTGTTATACCTGTACCTAACCCTGTGCCATTTTCTCCTGCAGCTAGAGGGAGGGCCCATGGGTCTCACACTCCAGTAGAGGCTGGGTCTACTAGTAAAGTGGTGCCCAAAATGAACCCCACTAGGTATTACAATGCCAAGGGAAGGAGAGATTGCTCGCGATCTACTGATGCGGGTACGGTCAGTGTATCATCACAGGTAGAGTCTGATGTAGAACGCACTAGTCAGGCCGCAGAGTACGAACACCGCGACAAATGGTGGGTGCCTTTGTTCACCGGATACCACGAAGGGATGGACTGTATGCGGTTCTTGTTAATTAAGAACTACGTAGTAGATCAATGGTGGGCGGCTGGTTCTTTCACTCCGCAGGAGATGGAGGATGAGTTAGATCACCGGTTTAAAGAAATAGAACAGAAACGTATTGTACCTCGTGGCCCCAGTGTATTGTATGATGAGGTAGCTCCAGAGGAGCCTGTATTTTGAGTACTGCCGAGCAGGGCAGGGCACCGGACCCTCACCAAGCTAAGTCGAGCTGACCGGGCCATAGTCGCTAGATACCGGCAGTCACACGGGTATGAGTATCCCAACGTGCCTGAGCCCATCATGAGAGAGATTGAAGAGAACCGAGACAGTTGGCTTAGGGAGGCAGTCCAGAAGTACCTTCAGACCAAGTTCGGTCAGGGAGGGTATCACAATGAGGATAAGATTAGTGAGCTAGTACGCATATGGAGCATCGGTAGGTGTATTTACATGCACGGTGTTACATACAGGCCCGAGCATGGGCCGGTCCAATCATTCGCTGTGACCGTCACGGATCATAATGGACGGTGGGTAAGAAAGCCTGATCCAAGGCATTATCTATAGGGTTCTCCATGTCGGGAGTACCCGGGTGTACTTGTAATAAAACTACCTCATTATGCCATGTATTATGATAATGTTATGTGTGCTGTTTCCCAGGTGGTTCGCCGCAGGATGGTTCTGCTAAAGATAGGTCCAAGTGGGGACCATTGGATTCCACCATAGGGAGAGTGTAGCCCACTGTAAACAGCACAGGCTATACCTATCTCTTTCTGCTGTGGTAAGTCCTGTTAAGATCAGGCACCAGTAATCATCATGGGTTTTCCCCCTTCATAGACATATCCTGAGTGGTAGACGCAGGCCTGGACTCTGCTGCAGGTGTGAGCAAGAGGGGAGGTTCTGCTGACATCATGAGGGGAGGGGCTAGCTCTATATTTAGCAGCCAACTCCGGTGAGTAGAGTTAGTAGAGAGTTAATAGTGATATCGAGTGTCTGGAGTTGCCGGTTGGTTATGCCGAGAGTATGCAGTGCAGTTAATATGCCATGAGTCAAGGAATCCTGCGGATCGGTCCGAGAATATGGAGGAGACTACGATCTCCCCTGCGCAGAGTGCAAGAGAGAGAAGAGCGGAAAGATTCAGCGTCCTTTAGTAGAGCTGATAGAATTATAGACTTGGTGGACCAATGCCCTCACCCCACTGCCAGGGGTGATGGGGAGAATCCAAGACCCACCTCGAGGCTAACCTCGGGGGTGGGCCATGGGGTATTGAAGCCCTAGCCCAGACCATCCTGCCGAAGGAGGGACTTGGAGGGAAGGAGAGGAGGAATTATTTGGGTGCAGGGAGAGCGGCGTAATAACCCGTCCTGGCTATTGTTGTTGCGGCTGTTGAAAGCCACTATCGTTGGGATATTGTTGCTCGGTCAATAAAAGAGACTATTATCATCAAAGACTGTGTGTGACTTGAAAGTACTACCCTGGGACCCAAGGAGTTCTTCTATACCGGTCCTGTCCCATATTCCTGGGAGTATAGAAGATGGAGGCTCTGCACCACTAAGAGATCATGGAGGCTACCACCCCAGAAGCCCGGTCCTGGCTTCCCCACAACATCGCGGTAAGCTCAGGCCCTCCTGTTCCTCACAGGTATGCAACACACCGCATGTAATCCACCTTCAGGCACCCTAGACACCACAGTAGAGTCTGGGGGAAGGGGGGGAAGCAGGATTACATATGTATATGTGTGTGTGTGTGTGTGTGTGTGTGTGTGTGTGTGTGTGTGTGTGTGTGTGTGTGTGTGTGTGTGTGTGTGTGTGTGTGTGTGTGTGTGTGTGTGTGTGTGTGTGTGTGTGTGTGTGTATATATAAATGAGTTCTTCAGTATTCGGTGATACCTTTTTTATTGGACTAACAATTAATGTCATACACTACCGACACACTTTATTAAAGTGTGGCCGGTACCGCAAGCCGGGATATTTCCCGGCTTGCTTGTGGCTGCCCCTCGGCGTGCCACGCGTCATAGACGCGCGGTCACGCGTCTTCGGGAGCCTGCGCCCCCTGCACGCGCGTCCAGGGCTCCCCGAGGGAGCCCTGGTGTCCTGCGATCTGCGGGACGGCGGCAGGGGGTTCCGGGGGACCCGGCGGACCCGGTAGCGGTAGGGAGAACGCCCCGATCGGAGGGCGCTCTTCCGCTGCTTCGGCGCGCGCCCGTCACACTCGGGCGTGCGCCAGGCTACTGCTGCGGCCAAGAACGGGCAAATGCTCGAATAAACTTGGCCGCAGCAGTAGGACAAGCTTTCTGCTTTATTCATGATGGAAGATACCCCATATAGCCGTATAAAAAAGACGAAAGCTTGTCCTATGACATTAATTGTTAGTCCAATAAAAAATGTATCACCGAATACTAAAGAACTCATTTATTCTGCACTATCGCAACTGGACTAACACGGCTGTTTTCTGCTTTATATATATATATATATATATATATATATATATATATATATATATATATATATATATATATATATATATAATACGGTGCAGCATTTTTATAAGACTGAGAGCAGTAAATACCCATTGCAGACAAGGGACTTTGATTTACATTGTATGGTTTATGCTCTCTTTTCAGAGATGTATAAAGAGATACTTAACTCCATTATAAAGTGCAGCAAATTATTCTATGAGCAGATAGTAATTCTTTGCCCCAAACATGAAATAATGCTTTAACCCTTTAATATATCTGCAATGCATCTTTTTTATAGAAAGGTTCAACAAGTGATGCTTTAGTTGAATGTATATAGATGCTCAGTATGGTTATACAGTGCAGCATGTTACTTATCTATAAGACACTAAGTCTTCCCCACACACGAGGATCTGTGCTTTAACTCGTGACTACAGCAGGCAAGAAGAGGTTAAAGCACAGATCCTCTCAATTGAAAGAAACAAGAGAAATCTTGTAAGTAGGTGCACTGTGTTCACATTGTCTCTTTTTTACTCATCCAGACATACTGCGCAATTTGTGTGTTTTTTGTCTTTAACCCTTTATAGGGGGAACATTCGGAATTAACAGCAATCCGGTTCCTTGGTTGGGATATTATTTGGACTTTTCAAGAACTGCACTCTATGGACACTTTTGTTTTATAAGCGCCAGGTATCCTTTCTATTTTTCACCATTATAGAAAGGCTGACTAACCTCAGCCAACTAAAACTGCTGCGCGCTAACAGGACTTAGAGATAATGGGGAAAGGCAGGGTTGCAGACATGTCTGAGTCTAGGTCCCCAGTACGTTCTGCAGTGCACGCAATGGCGTGCGCTGCAGGAACAAGTACCGCTCCTCAATGAGGCCAAGCCATCTACCTGCCTTGTCGCGCAATTTGCCGCCGTTTTTCCGAAGTCAACAAAACTATATTCAGAAGTAGCGACAGCGTCACGTGGGTCTGTGAGAACCAATCCTATGGCAGACTTCCCATGCCAATCAGAGCGAAGGAAATAGCAGCCAATCAGAGCGCAGACTCTTCAGCCTCCTGCTGTGGAAGAGGATGTTACTTTTTAGCCATGCCCCCTCGACGCACGTTCCGTCACAAAGACTCATTCAGAGGTGAGACCGCAGATTGTAGTTTCCACACGTGCAAGCGCCACCACCCTGCCGGGCGCGCGTGCTACAGTGAAGACTGGGGCTGTAACCTGAGGCAATGGGAGCGTGCTCACAAGTGATATTTTTATTTGCTGTACACTGTACAGTTGAGGGTTTTTGTCACTTTTTCACTCACCATAACTTGTGTCTCACTGCACCAAGCTAGAGTTTGAAAACCTCACAGGCCTCATCACAGCTGCACCTGAAGAAAGGATTTGCGATTTTCTTTTTTGGATAATTGTGTACACTTCAGTTCCATCTCTGACTGTTCTCTTGCTGGTCCATTGAAATGTATCACTGTCCATTAAAAACAAGATTCTCTCAGAGTTATGCCTTGTGAATTTGAAGTGTATAGATACTCAAATAACTATACAGTTGTTGCATGTTCAACGCTCAGGTGGAAAGGAATAACAATGACCCCACACACATCTCAAGGCACCACACGGGGATTTAAATTGAATTTTATTTCAAGAAAAGCTCTGGCATATA
Source organism: Ascaphus truei (assembly GCF_040206685.1). Classification (NCBI taxonomy): domain Eukaryota; kingdom Metazoa; phylum Chordata; class Amphibia; order Anura; family Ascaphidae; genus Ascaphus; species Ascaphus truei. The sequence continues at coordinate 161,361,581 of NC_134485.1, forward strand.
TAAGTGTGGATACATACTCATTGTGATTATACAGAACTGTGCATGATTTTTGAGGTAGGAAGGGTTAATAATTCTTACTTGGTCCACCAAACATTAAATGGAGTATTGAGTAGTATTTTCTCCAGTGAACTCTGTAGGATTGGAAAGTATGCAGAAGTACCATTATACAATGTAGCATGTTCATCTTCAGCAGAGGTCATTCCCTCAGACATGAAATGTATCTCTCATTGAGAGGCAGCAGTCCTGCCTGCCACATGTGGTACCCTTCCATCAGTCTCTTGAAGGATCATCTGGCTGAGAAGCTCCGTATACACGGACATAATAGGATTGCCTGCAGTGTGTCACTCCGCCCTCCCCCTCTCTCGCAGCCCTCGGGGCGCTGACCCGGAGGTCAGACCGCTGTGCGCTGCGCTGAGTGCGGCAGCCGGGAGGAGCTCAGTGAGATAGAAGGAAGCAGAGGCAGCCCCGGGACCCTGCAGCTCTCACACTGGGATGTTTAACACGTACGGACTCACAGTCTCTCACACACCACGGCTCTCACAGCTCAGCCAGCACAGGCCTATCCTGTTAATGTTACACACACACACACACACACACTCACCTATGTATACATACACACACACACACACGTGTACATACACACACCTATGTATACATATACACTACACACACACACCTATGTGTACATACACACACCTATGTATACATACACACACACACACACACGTGTACATACACACACCTATGTATACATATACACTACACACACACACACCTATGTGTACATACACACACCTATGTATACATACACACACACACACACGTGTACATACACACACCTATGTATACATATACACTACACACACACCTATGTGTACATACTGTACACACACCTATGTATACATACACACTACACACACCCATGTATACATACACACACATCTATGTATACATACACACTACACACACACACACCCATTTATACACACACACTAAACACACACCCACACCTATGTATATATACACAATACACACACAAACCTATGTATACATACACACACAGAGGTCTATGTATACATACACACGTACACACACACATATATATACACATTATACACATTACACATATCTATGTATACTTACACAAACACACACATGTATACATACACACATTACACACATCTGTGTACAGGCATACCCCGCTTTAAGTACACTCACTTTAAGTACACTCGCGAGTAAGTACATATCGCCCAATAGGCAAACGGCAGCTCGTGCATGCGCCTGTCAGCACGTCCTGAACAGCAATACCGGCTCCCTACCTGTACCAAAGCTGTGTGCAAGCGGGGAGACTAAAGAGCCTGTTACAAATGCGTTATTTACATCAGTTATGCACGTATATACGATTGCAGTACAGTACATGCATCGATAAGTGGGAAAAGGTAGTGCTTCACTTTAAGTACATTTTCGCTTTACATACATGCTCCGGTCCCATTGCGTACGTTAATGCGGGGTATGCCTGTATACAAAAACATACATACACATCTACATATACATACATACACTACACACACCTATGAATACATATATTCATCTACGTCAGGGTTTCCCAAACTTTTTTTTCCGTGACCCGGTTATTTTTTAACTTCTTTTTCGTGACCCACTAAAAATGTTATCGCCTATACTGGCCTATAGGGCCTGCACAGACACACACACAGCCACTGATATACGCACACACACACACACACACACATACACACAGCCACTGATACACACACAGACACACACACAGCCGCTGATACACACACACAGCCACTGACACACGCAGCCACTGACACACACACTGATACACACACACGCAGCCACTGACACACACACCGAGCCACTGACACACACGTAGCCACACAGACACTGCTACACACACACACACTGATACACACACAGAGACACTGCTACACACACAGAGACACCGCTACACACACAGAGACACTGCTACACACACACACACACTGATACACACACACTTACACTGATACTGATACACACAGACACTGATTCACACACAGACACACACACACACACTGATACAGATACACACACACACACACACACACACTCGCTCTCCCCTATACGCACACAGACACAAACAGTGAATTACAGGCAACGACGGATGTGAGTGACTGGAGGGGGGGCCAGGGACACTTGGGGGGCCAGGGACACTTGGGTGGGTGGAAGGGGGGGGGCAGGGACACTTGGGTGGGTGGGAGGGAGGGGGCCAGGGACACTTGGGTGGGTGGGAGGGAGGGGGCCAGGGACACTTGATTGGTTGCGAGGGGGCCAGGGACACTTGGGTGGGTGGGAGGGGGGCCAGGGACACTTGGGTGGGTGGGAGGGGGGCCAGGGACACTTGGGTGGGTGGGAGGGGGGCCAGGGACACTTGGGTGGGTGGGAGGGGGGCCAGGGACACTTGGGTGGGTGGGAGGGGGGCCAGGGACACTTGGGTGGGTGGGAGGGGGGCCAAGGACACTTGGGTGGGTGGGAGGGGGGCCAGGGACACTTTAGGGGGCCAGGGACACTTGGGTGGGTGGGAGGCAGGGGGCCAGGGACACTTGGGTGGGTGGGAGGGGGCCAGGGACACTTGGGTGGGTAGGAGGGGGCCAGGGACACTTTGGGAGGGGGCCAGGGACACTTGGGTGGGTGGGAGGGGGGCCAGGGACACTTGGGTGGGTGGGAGGGGGGCCAGGGACACTTGGGTGGGTGGGAGGGGGGCCAGGGACACTTGGGTGGGAGGCAGTGACTGGGTGGGGTGACTTACCTTGCCGCCAGACGCTTTCCCCTGCTGCCCCCGATATCCCCTGCTGCCCGGGACGGGAGGTGGCCTTGGGGGCACGGGAGGTGGGCTCGGGAGGGGGTGCAACGGGAGGTGAGCTCGGGAAGCTGGCCGCGGGGGGAAGCGGGCCGCAGTAGGAGCTTGTACTTCCACCCTGCCCCATGTAACGTGCGGGCCGCAGAGGAGCTGGTACTTCCTCCTCCGTCCCACGTTGGGAGCAGGGGGGGAGGAAGGGAGCGGGGGGGGAGGAAGGGAGCGGGGGGGAGGAAGGGAGCGGGCCCTGCTTGCCCTGCGCAAGCGCGCGGGACCGCGGGGCGAATCGCCGCCATTTTTTTTAACTTGAGCGGGGGGGGCGGGGAGACACCGCGCGGCCAGCCTCGCTGCGACCCGGCAATTTTGGTGCCGTGGCCCGGTGCCGGGTCGCGACCCACCATTTGGGAAACGCTGATCTACGTATACAGGAGAGATGAGGGAAAGATTTAGCCAGCGAGGGTATAGCAAACGTAGTGTAGATAAGGGCTATAAACTAGCTCTAACTACCCCCAGAGATACTCTACTGTACCCTAAAAGCAAAACCAATTCAGACTGTAAAATCCGCTTTATAGGCACTTATAACCGACAATGGTCCCAACTGCGTACAACACTTCAAAATCACTGGCAGATCCTGATGACAGACCCGGATCTTAAAAAAGCTTTAGGCGATAAAATTACAATGAGCAGTCGTAAATCGCCCAACCTTAGAAACAAACTAGTGACTAGTCATTTTGTCCCTACCACACAAGTAACTTTCCTCTCAACAGCAAAGAGAAAAAAGGGCTTTTACAAATGTAAAAACTGTTCTGCCTGTCGGTATAATGCATCAGACAGATGTATTCACTGACTCCTCCAAGACCCATACCTTTAAAATCAGGGATTGCTTGGGGTGTAAATCTAAAGGCGTCATTTATTGCATCATCTGCCCTTGCGGCCTCCCTTACATAGGGATGACAACCCGTGAAGTAAGATTTAGAATACTTGAACGTGTAAGAAACATTAAAAACGCCTCAAAAGATCTTCAGGCGTTTAAGAAAATCACCTCGGTAGCCCGACATTTCTTTCAGGCACACGCGTCAGACTTCAACCTCTTACAAGCATTCGCGATTGAGAGGGTAAGTTTAGGACTTAGAGGAGGTGACTTAGAAAGGGCACTACTGCGCAGGGAGTCGAGGTGGATCGTACAGATGGACTCAATGATTCCAGGGGCCTTAATGACTACCTGGGTTTCGCCATGTTTATATAGGCGGTTTATCAGCCTGTATTATATCACACTGCCATTATCATCTATTGTATGTTATTGATGCCCTCTAGTTACCTTAGTACAACTTTAGTGATTAGAATCTCATACACTCCTCTCTCTCTCCCCTTCCCCAATCCCCGTTTTTTTATTCACAGAGTCCTGGGTTTGCATGTCACACGGCTGGTTTCAGACCACACAAGACTTACATCTCATCTCCGTTTGGACATTTTCAAAGAGACTTATTGCTGTTCTGCTCAGCACTGCTATATACCTCATCCCTCATCACCATTAAGAGACTATTACCTGGAAATACACTATCTGGCTTTAATTAAGTAAAACGAAAAATCAGGAGCATATTATGTTTTTCCGACCAATTTTGGACCTCAATTCATGCAACTGGAGAAAGTAGAAATGATGTACTCCTAGTAATGTCTGAATTTTGATATATCAAAAATGACCAAGAGGAGAACTATATCATCCCTTTACTTCATACTGACAGCTA
>NC_134485.1:161366385-161368885 GCF_040206685.1 Ascaphus truei
GAGCAGGGGGGGGAAAGGGGAGCGGGGGGGGAAAGGGAAGTTGGGGGGAAAAGAGGAGTGGGAGAAAGGGGGGAAAGGGGAGTGGAGGAAAGGGGGGGAAAGGGGAAAGGGGGGAAAGGGAGGAAAGGGGAGTGGGGGGGTGGAGAGCAGGGGGCATATGTATTGTCATAATTTATGTATCCGCATGCCCCCCCCCGGGTGTCCGTCCCCCCGCTGGCCGCTCCCCTTTCTTGGTCCCCCGCTCCCCGTGACTCAGGGCTCTTCCCCCCCGTTCCCCGTGACTCAGGGCTCGCCCCCCCCCCCTGCTTCCCATGACTCGGGGCTCGCTCCCCCGCTCCCCGTGACTCGCTCTCCCCCGGCTGCCGGGCGACCGCTTTGTCCCCCGATGTGCTGCCCGGGTGCCGGAGCGGCAGCAGGAAGCGCCCTGTGCGGGGCCTGTGTGTGGGCCTGTGTGTGGGCCTGTGTGTGTGGGGTCTGTGTGCGGGCCTGTGTGCGTGGGGCCTGTGTGCGTGGGGCCTGTGTGCGGGCCTGTGTGTGGGCCTGTGTGTGGGCCTGTGTGCGTGTGGTCTGTGTGCAGGCCTGTGTGCGTGGGGCCTGTGTGCGTGGGGCCTGTGTGCGTGGGGCCTGTGTGCGGGCCTGTGTGTGTGGGTCTGTGTGTGGGCCTGTGTGCGTGGGGCCTGTGTGCGGGCCTGTGTGTGGGGCCTGTGTGCGGGCCTGTGTGTGGGGGACTGTGTGCAGGCCTGTGTGTTGGGCCTGTGTGTGCCTGAAATAGGTGAGTTACTGGGGCCATTGTGTGTGTGTGTGTGTGTCTCTCCTTTGGCCCATCACTCTGCCTCAGGCCAATGAGAGGTGTGCGGGGGCAGGCGGGCCAAGGGAGCCATCTCATTGGCCTGAGGCGGAGTAACGGGCCAAAGCTCCAATGCGATTGCCGCTAGGGACAGAGGACAGACAGACAGGCATATAGTGCTTTCAGAAATATATAGTAGATATACACACGAGGTGACCAGGAGGATCCAGAGGGCTGCCCTGTGTTGTTAATACACTTTTTGTTGGTTCATCCAAGCTGCGGTGTGCTGTCTCTTTGTTTCCTGGATCCTCCTGGTCACCTTGTATACATTCATATATGGGACCAGCATCTGCCTTCATTGAGAAACTGTGAGTACGAACTATTATGCCATTTAGTATATATATATATATATATATATATATATATATATATATATATATATATATATATATATATATATATATATTAAATGGCATAATAGTTCATATATATATACACAGTGGTCGACAAATCACCAAAATATCTACTCGCCAAACAAAAAAATCTACTCGCCACTGCTTGGGCCAATAGGAGCTCGCCACGATGTTAAATCCAATCGCCCGGGGCGTGCAAATGTATAGGTTTGTTGAACACTGTGTATATATATATATATATATATATATATATATATATATATATATATATATATATAAATATACATACAGTGGTCGACAAATCACCCAAAAAGCTACTCGCCACCTAGTCCAGCCCACAACCCCGCCCCTAGTCCCACCCCTAACCCCGCCTCTAGTCCTGCTTTAATTTTTTTTAAATAAATTGAAAAAGTTCCTAGTAAGAACAACATTCATTTTTGACATAAGCTTATTTATTGTATTACATTATACTGCACCGACACACTTTATTTGAGCAAATACCCAGTATGTACCTGGCAGATACCTGGAATGCGCCGCTCCTCACCTCTGACAAGCCCCGTTGCGTTTGCCTTCCCAGCCTGGGTTCATGCCTGGCTGACGGGCGGCTGATCTGTTAAATGATAATGATTAGGATTTAATAGGCTGCAATGCTTCGCGTGTCTACCAGATGGCATAAATTCATGAATTGTAATGCAGTATATATATATATATATACTGTGCTGTATTGCAGCCAGCGGGAATAAAATGCTTCAATCCCTGCCTGGAAAATACCTCAATGCACTCGGGCAGAAAACAGTCACAAACCTCAATACACCCGGGTATACCCGAATTCGTGGGACTAGCCGAGCTCGAATAAAGTGTGTCGCCAGTGTACTACAATTAGTCCTTGTTACGTGTGTGTGTGTGTGTGTGTGTGTGTGTGTGTGTGTGTGTGTGTGTGTGTGTGTGTGTGTGTGTGTGTGTGTGTGTGTAAGTGTTGGATCTAGAAAAAAAGCCAGATGTGAATGACTAGTTTCCTGAACCCCTTAACCCAGTGGTTCCCAAACTATTTCGGTTCAAGGCTCCCTAAGGCGATCAGGATTTTTTTGCGGCACCCAAAGTAAAAACAAAGTTGTATATACATACCTAACAGATGCAGTGCACAGTTGGTGTCTCTCTCAGACACTCTGTCTCTCTCACACACACTCTGTCTCTCTCACACACACTGTCTCTCTCTCTCACTCATTCAGACACACTCTTTCACTCTCACTCAGACTCTCTCTAAGACCTCACACACACTCTCAGACCTCACACACACTCT
>NC_134485.1:161373885-161381385 GCF_040206685.1 Ascaphus truei
GAACCCCAGGCCAATAAAAGCTTCGGAGAACCTTTTCTTTTGTCTTTTCCACCCCTAGGTGTCCCCCCAATGGATGACTATGTGCGAGGTGTAATACTACGTTACGGAATGTCCGTGGTACCAACAATTGTTTAGTTGTAACTGATTTTCTTTTATCAACCCGATATACTAGGTCGTTCTCTACCTCGAAGTAGGGGTAAGCAAGTGACCTATCTGGTTGGCCATGAGTACTATTCTGGTCCCGTATATTTCCCCTTGCTACCGCTAATGTGGGGTCCTCCCACTGGGCCTTCTTAAAACTCCCAGGACTGACCTCTAGGTCAGCGAGGGTCTTATCCTGTACTGGGGTGGTAAGTGCCTGATCAACATCTTGATTTGGGGTATTCCCTACCAAAGTAGTGATGGGGAAGGGAATTTCACAGCACTCCTCCTTTTCCCCCTTCTTATTTGGGCCCTCGTCAACCTCCATTTCTGAAAAAGGGAAAGGATTTGTTTCTTCTAACACTTCGTTATGGTCTGCTATTGAACTCTGGGCGCTATTCTGAGCTGGGGACCACATTTTTAGAAAATGGGGAAAGTCGGTCCCTATTAACACATCATGTGCCAGTTTGGGTACAACACCCACCTTGAAATCTAAAGAACCAAATTCTGTTTAAAAAAAAACATCAACAGTGGAATATTCATGATTATCCCCATGTATACAACAAATTGCCACTCTTTGTGAACTGTTTACCTGTTTCTTCTTAATGGGCAATAGGTATTCGGACACTAGTGTGACCATACTCCCAGAGTCAAGAAGTGCCCGAACCCTCTTACCATTAACCTTTACAAATGCCCACAGATGGTTATTCAAGGGGTCCTCTGGGCTAGGGCCCATACATTGGGACAACAGCGAATAAGGTTCCACGCTGTTGCATTGCATGGGCTCATCATTTAGTGGGCATATTTTTGCTGTGTGGCCCCTCTCATGACAATTTACACATTTAGGTACATAGTCTGTGTCCCACTTAGAGCCTTTTCCCGGCTCCCCATGTTGGCTATTGCCCTTAGTGTGCGAACCACTGTTGCTGGAGCGGCGTGAAGGTGGTCGCCGCTCTTCAGCGCCCCTTAACCCCGGTACCTTTTTACCGTCTCTGGAAGAGTCCTGGAACCTCGGATAGTGGGGTTGCTCCACGACTGTGGGTTGCGGGTGCTCTTCTGCTGCACTGTACCTTTCTACAAGGGCCACAAGCTCATCCGCATTGTGGGGGTCACTCCGACTGACCCAACGGCGTAAGGCAGAGGGAAGTTTCCTCAAGAACTGGTCCATGACCAACCGTTCCACGATGTGGCTTGCTGAGTTGATCTCGGGTTGTAGCCACTTCCGGGCGAGGTGGATGAGGTCATACATCTGGCTTCGGGTGGCTTTATCCATCGTGAAGGACCATGCGTGAAACCTTTGGGCACGAACAGCCGTGGTTACGCCGAGGCGGGCGAGGATCTCGAACTTCAATTTTGCATAGACGTTAGCTTCGGCTGGCTCTAGATCAAAGTAAGCCTTCTGGGGTTCGCCGCTTAGGAAGGGTGCGATTAGACCAGCCCACTCAGCTTCTGGCCATCCCTCTCTCTGTGCCGTGCGTTCAAACGTGAGAAGATAGGCTTCCACATCATCCGAGGGTCCCATCTTCTGAAGGTAGTGGCTTGCCCTGGTCATTTTCGGAACTGGGGCTGCCTCTGCCAGTGGAAGGTTACTGATAGTCCCCCTCAGGATCTCGAGTTCCTGCTGTAAGCCCTGAGCGAACCGCTTTTGCTCCTCTCTCAGCAGGCGGTTTGTCTCTTGCTGGTTTGCATTAGTCTCTTGCTGGGCTATTAACAGCTGTCGCTGGGTTTCACTCGCCTGTTGCTGGGCTTCATTCGCGTCTTTCTGGACAGCGACATTGCGTACCAGCGCACTCACCACGTCTTCCATCTTGTTTGGAGAGAGAGAAAAAAAACCTTCTTTTTTTTTTTTTTTTTTAAGTTCTTTAACCCCCAGACCTTTCAGTGTTCTGCCCGCATTCTCCACCATATGTGACAAACGGCTTACTCCGGGGCTCCGCCGTCTGTCCGGGTCTGTTAGAACACGGTCTTTTAGGGTAGGTTAAATGATGAGACGTCACGTACTGTTCCTTAAAACAGGCTATGCCTGGTTTATTCAGTCCCAGGCACTGAGACTGCCACAGTTTAAACAGAAAACAAAGCCAAACAAAAAGCTGCTCGTCTGAGCGATAACTTAAAACTTAGATGTCCCTGACTCAGAGTTGGAAGTGGCTTGTCCACTTCCACCAACAAAATAAGTACCTTTGCAGTCTTTAGACAAACTAACAGAATGAATGAAGCGATTTGGGAAAGAGGCTTTCTCACCCCTCTGCAGTTCAGCAGCCTTCCAGGCTCTTGGGCGGGGCCCAGAGGAAACAGGAAACAGGTCTTATATACCTGAACTCTAATCAGCATGACAGGTGACAGAAAACAGGCAGCAGACAAACTGTGGAATGGAGTGCCTGTACCACGAGGCTGCCCTGTTCAGCTTAGACAGGACAGAAACTGTTCAGTATCCTGGGAGCCCTGTATATGGAGTTTATTACCAACCCCTGGTTTCTGTCACAATATATATATACACACACACACACACACAGATATATACACACACACATATACATACACACACACACACACACACAGATATATACACACACACACAGAGATATTCACACACACACACACAGATATACACACACACACACACACACACAGATATATATACACACACACACAGAGATATATATACACACACACACACAGATATATACACACACATACACATACACACACTCACACACACATATATGTGTGTGTGAGTGGGGCCGATGCTGCGGGGGTGGGGGGTTAGGGGGGTATGGCTGAACGGCCCAGTCCCTGCACGGGGGAGGTCAGTGCTGCGGGGGCCTGTGCCACGTGGGGGGAGGGCCGGTGTGCTGCGGGGGGAGAGCCGGTGTGCGGGGGGGGGGGGGGGGTGTGAGGCTGCAGTGCTGCTGGGAGACATCTGTCTCCCGGTGCTGCTCCTCCAGCGTGCGCGCCGGGCCTCCCTCTCTCTTACTTTCTTACTTCCGGCGCTGCCAGGGAGACCCGGCGCCGGCTTCAGATGTTTTTTTTTTTTTTTTTAAATTAACTAGCAGCCCTTGTTTCCCGCTGCTGGTGGCCCTGATCGCGGCGCCCCTCTAGCCAAGCCGCGGCGCACCAGGGTGCCGGGGCACACACTTTGGGAAACACTGCTTTAACCAGTGTCTGGATGCCCCCGCTTCACAATATCTAAAGCAGCAATCCTGCCTGGGATTTTACCTGATCCGCAGTCCTTCAATCCCGCAATGTTATACATTGGAGGGGAGGTGTTCCCTACCTGTCTTCTGGATTAGGGGCGGATTCCGATGTCTCCCGTGTGAAGCTTGAGATTCAGATCTGGAAGAAAGCAGTATAGGTTATTCGGTTTAGGTATAGGGCAGTTAAGATATATAGGGAAAATAAGATATCTGGGTCCAGAGTGTGAGACAGAGAGAGTGTGGGTGAGAGAGAGACAGACAGAGAGAGTTTGGGTGAGAGCAACACACACAGAGAGAGCGACACACACACAGAGAGCGACACACACAAAGCGAGAGAGAGTGACACACACACACACAGAGCGACACACAGAGAGAGAGAGAGCAACACACGCACAGAGAGAGGGTGAGAGACAGAGAGTGTAACAGAGAAAGAGAGAGTGACAAAGAGAGAGAGGTGGTGATAGAGAGAGAGTCACCCAGTCAGTCATCAGTCATCACTCTCTCTCTCTCTCACACTCACACTCACACTCACACACACACACACCTGTGGGGCGGGAGGCAGAGGAACTGCTAGGCAGGTGGGCGTTCGAGTGGGGGACGGATGGACCGCGGGAGCCAGAGGAACTGCAGGAGGCAGCGGGATGGAGGCAGAGGGGCCACAGGGGTGAGTGTGGGAGGCATGGGGAGAACGAGGGATCACGGCGGGAGGGCGTGAAGAATGGCCGCTTGTTAGGCGCGGGCTCATATAGAGCCTGGCCATGCGCCCACAAAAAATCCTGGAAGTGCGCGCCAATCAGAAATCAGGTAGGGAGACTGTGTTTTGTTTTTTTCCAGCGCGAGCAGGAAAAAAAAAAAAAAAACACGTGCACTGCTTGGGCCAATAGGAGGTCGCCACGATGTCAAATCCAGTCGCCCGGGGCGTCGCTCTCTGCAGACCGAAACGTTGGCTGAAGTGCCTGTATTTTTCTACAATACAAAACTACAATTTGAAAACCATTCCTGGTGTGCTGTTTCCTAATTGCTGGACTTCAATCTGGTAACACCTCTATCATTTTCTCATATGGGATTAGCATCTGGATTTTTTGATATAACTGGGTGCTGGTTGTTGATTTTCATTATGTGTGTGTATATAGTACAGGGAAAACGGCGGTGCATCTGCTGCTGCTGCTGAAGATTGGAAACCACAAACTGCAAACCACAAAAATCCTAGGTGCAAAAATTTATTTTAGGGCATAGTAACAGCCAAAAAGAACACTCTGACGCGTGGGATACCACGTGAAACGCGTCAGAGTGTTCTTTTTGGCTGTTACTATGCCCTAAAATAAATTTTTGCACCTAGGATATTTTGTGGTTTGCAGTTTGTGGTTTCCAATCTTCAGCAGCAGCAGCAGATGCACCGCCGTTTTCCCTGTACTCTCTTCAATTGTTTCTTGGTAGGAGCATGCAGGACAGGACCAGGATATCCCCAAGGTCAGCAGTGAGTAATCCATTTACTTCATTTATGTGATCAGTCCTACACACGGTTACCTAGACCACCACATAAGACTTACCTATATGGCTAGTGGCATAATCTATGGGAGTGTGTTTAACATTGGACTATCTGGAATCCTGAGTCTTATGAACTGTCCTATGCTATGAAGATGTTTATATTTTTATATCATGATCAAACATTGCCTACTCCTGGTTAGCATCACAAGTGGGAATTAACCCTCCCCTTCCCTTCCATGTGTGTGTATATATAATATATATAATCAAAAAATAAATAGATTATAACGTTCTGTGGCTAACGAAATGCTTTTATTAGTGCGAGCTTTCGAGATACACTGATCTCTTCTTCCGGCGATGTTACAATGAATGAAGCAAGCAAAGGGTATACTTAAAAACAGTGTCTCTTGGAATGTTATCTGTGCTTGTCCCTCCCCCGTGTGTGGATGTGATTTATGGCTAGAGGTGTTAAATGGTTCATGAAAGTTAGTGATGTAAGAGTGTGTGTGTGTGTGTATATGTGTGAATATAAATGAATGGAGAGCCCACAGTGTATACAGTGCTTTACAAAAGGGGTGTGTTTAGTGGGAGTTAATATAAATGGTGTGGGTAGGTGTTGAAATGTGAGAGATAGTATCTACACACACTTTTAGTTATGCTACAATGTGGTCCCTATTGGTGTATAGGGATGGAAAAACAAGGAGGATTCGTATGTGTAAGAGACAGCTGTGTGTGCATACATATAGCACAGTATGTACAGACATGGCCTTTAGTTCTCATGGGAAGAGTGTTCACTTGTGTCAGTAATGACTCATAAAATTTCGGTCTCTGTTTAGGCCACCGCTAAGTGTCCCGAACAGTTGCATAAATTTGTATTCATGCAACCATCTCTCTTTCGGTGTTTTAAGATTACCTTTAAGTATGGCAACCCTCAGATCGTTCATCTTATGGCCAGAGTCAGAGAAATGTTCGCCAACAGGACCGTCTCTTGTTCAGTGTGTGATGCTGTGGCGATGCAGGTTCAGTCTCTTGTTTAGCCACTGCCCCGTCTCACCTATGTAGTAGCAGCCCCCTGGGCATTTCATGCACATGATGAGGTACACGACATTGATGGAGGAACAGGTGAACCTTCCGCTGATTTTGTACTCCCAATTCCTGTGTGGTATTTGTATTGTGTCCGCTGTGTAGAGCATTGTGCAGGTTTTGCATCTTGCGTCCTGGCATGGTTTCGTCCCGCATTCAGTTGTACTGCTGAATACTTTACTCCTCACCATAATATTCTTGTGATTATGAGGTTGTCTGTATGATAATAAGGGTGCTTCAGGGAAGACCTGTTGCAGTCTTGTATCTTCCTGGAGGATGGGTTGTAGTTCCCTGGCGATCTTGCGTAGGGCTCCTAGGTGTGGGTTATATGTGACCACCAAAGGTACCCTGTCGCTTGTCTCTTTCTGTTTGTATTCAAGGAGATCACTTCTTGGTATTCTGGTGGCTTTGTGAATTTGCTGATCTACAATTCTGTGGTTATATCCACGGTTTATAAAATCTGATCTCAAGGCTTTAATCCGCTGGTCTCTGTCTACTGTGTCGGAGCATATCCGGTTGTATCGTATGGCTTGACTGTAGATGGTTGCATGTTTGGTGTGTGTCGGGTGGAAGCTGTTGTCCCTCAAATAGCTGGCTCTATCTGTAGGTTTGCGGTACACAGAAGTCTGTAGTTGGTTGTTCTTTATAGTAATGGTGGTGTCTAGGAAATGTACTTCGTCCGGGGAATGGGTGAGTTTGAGGTTGATGGTCGGGTGGAACGTATTGAAGTTGTCATAGAACTGTAAGAGGTCCTGTTCGCCAGAGGTCCAAATCAGGAGGATGTCATCGATGTAGCGAAGGTATGTATGGGGTTTCAAGTGACAGGTGGAAAGAAAGTCACTTTCCAGTTTTGCGCAGAACAGATTGGCATACTGTGGACCATCCGAGTACCCATAGCGGTCCCGGTTGTCTGGAGGTATGTGTAATTTCCAAATGTGAAGTAGATATGGGTCAGAATAAATTCGATGCATTTAGTCACTGTCTCTGTGAGTGGCTCCTGCGGTCCCAGAAACTATCTGCAGGCTGAAATCCCATCCTCGTGGGGGATGTTTGTATAAAGTGACACTACATCCATGGTTGCTAGTAGTGTTCCTGTTGGTAGGGGGCCAATGGCATTCAGTTTGTTTAGCAGGTCGGTGGTGTCCTGGATATAGCTGGGTGTGTTCCTGACAAGTGGTTTTAGAATGCCCTCCACCCAGCCAGAAATATTCTCAGTAAGTGTGCCAGATCCAGAGATAATAGGGCGACCAGAGTTACCCTCTTTGTGAATTTTAGGGAGCATGTAGAATGTGCCAGGTTTTGGGTTAGCTGGTATTAGGTCCAGAATTTTTTCTCTTGTGCGGATCGGGAGTGTTTTAATGATCCTGTTGAGTTCTCTCATGTATTTTTTAGTTGGATCTTCCTGCAGTTGGGTGTAATACTTTGAATCAGAGAGTTGCCTGTGCGCTTCCCGCAGGTAGTCTGTGGTGTTCATTATGACCACTACTCCTCTCTTGTCCCCAGGTTTGATTGTTATGTTGTGGTTGGCCTTTAGCGATTATATGGCTCTCCTCTCCATCAGTATCAGATTATATGTTTGTTTCCTTACTTTGTCCAG
>NC_134485.1:161388885-161403885 GCF_040206685.1 Ascaphus truei
AAATGATTTGCATAGGCGCCACAATACCTTAATTTTCAACAGTGTATTTAAAAATAATAATAATAATAAAAGAAAAAATTGATAAAATAAAAAATTTATATATGAAATGTTACACAAAAGGATACTTCTCAACCTTACCAGGGAAATGTGCTAAGATTTCCCACAGATGCAATTTTGGTTTGGAGTTGGAAGGGAGCGATCCAATTGGGTACACCTCATGTGAGTAAAAAACGTGAAAAAGCACTGATGCACTGATATATATATATATCTTCCCATAAGAGAAGGCACAAAAGCAGCAACACTCAGATAAAGCAAAAAGACATGTATTAGCAGTTGCAAAACAGCACACTATAAACCCAACGTTTCGGTCCTAGGCAGGACCTTCCTCAGGGGGTTGCCTTCTCTTATGGGAAGACAGTGTTTATATATTGATTTCTATGGAGCATGCACCTTGACTTTACATTTGTTGCTTGGAGTGCTGGCTGCTGCTTTTTGTTATTTATATATATATATATATATATATATATATATATATATATATTTTTTTTTTTTTTTTTTTTTTTTTTTCACACAGTTAGGTCCGGAAAAAATTGGACACTGACACAATTTTCATAATTTTGGTTCTGTACACCACCACAATGGATTTTAAATGAAACAACCGAGATGCAATAGAAGTACAGACTTTCAGCTTTAATTCAAGGGGTTGAACAAAAATATTGTATGAAACGTTTAGGAATTGCAACCATTTTCATACAGTCCCCTTATTTCAGGAGCTCAAATGTAATTGGACAAATTAACACAATCATAAATCATAATCATAAATCATAAATAAAATGTTCATTTTTAATACTTTGTCGAGAATCCTTTGCAGGCAATGACTGCTTGAAGTCTTGGACGCATGAACATCACCAAACGCTGGGTTTCCTCCTTTGTTATGCTTTGCCAGGCCTTTACTGCAGCTGTCTTTAGTTGTGGTTTGTTCGTTGGTCTTTCTGCCTTAAGTTTTGTCTTCAGCAAGTGAAATGCATGCTCGATTGGGTTGAGATCAGGTGATTGACTCAGCCATTGCAGAATATTCCACTTCTTTGCCTTAAAAAACGCCTGGGTTGCTTTCGCAGTATATTTTGGGTCAATGTCCATCTGTAAAGTGAAGCGCCATCCAATCAACTTTGCTGAATTTGGCTGAATCTGAGCAGACAATAAATCCCTATACACTTCAGAATTCATCCGGCTGCTTCTGTCTTCTGTCACATCATCAATAAACACTAGTGACCCAGTGCCATTGTAAGCCATGCATGCCCATGACATCACACTGCCTCCACCGTGTTTTACAGATGATGTGGTATGCTTCGGATCATGAGCCGTTCCAAGCCTTCTCCATACTTTTTTCGTCCCATCATTCTGGTACAGGTTGATCTTAATTTCATCTGTCCAAAGAATGCTGTTCTAGAACTGGGCTTGCTTTTTTAGATATTGTTTGACAAAGTCTAATCTGGCCTTTGTATTCTTGAGGCTTATGAATGGTTTGCAGCTTGTGGTGAACCCTCTGTATTTGCTCTCATGAAGTCTTCTCTTTATGGTAGACTTGGATAATGATATGCCTACCTCCTGGAGAGTGTTCTTCACTTGGTTGGATGTTGTCAAGGGGTTTTTCTTTACCATGGAAAGGATCCTACGATCATCCACCACTGTTGATTTCCGTGGACGTCCAGGCCTTTTTGTGTTGCAGAGCTCACCAGTGCGTTCTTTTTTTCTCAGAATGTACCAAACTGCTGATTTGGCCACTCCTAATGTTGCTGCTATCTCTCTGATGGATTTTCTTTTTTTTGCAGCCTAAGGATGCCCTGTTTCACATGCATTGAGACCTCCTTTGACCGCATGTTGTGGGTTCACAGCATCAGCTTCCAAATGCGAATGCCACACCTGGAATCAACTCCAGACCTTTTACCTGATTAATTCATGATGAAATAACAAAGGAATAGCCCACACCTGTCCATAAAACAGCTTTTGAGTCAATTGTCCAATTACTTTTGGTCCCTTGAAAAAGAGGGGGCTACATATTAAAGAGATGTCATTCCTAAACCCTTCCTCCAATTTGGATGTGAATACCCTAAAATTAAAGCTGATAGAATGCACTTTAAGCCCTTATTCGTTATTTAACTGTAACTTGAATTTATTTTGGTTCACAGCCAAAATAACAAAACTTGTATCAGTTTCCAATTATTTCAGACCTAACTGTATATATATATATATAAAACAAAAAGAAAGAAAGCGCCCGATCCTAGTGTAATATGAAAAATACACATTTAATATTCCAGTATTAAGTACAACAAATTTAAACTCACAAACAAATGTGAAAAACAAGCATGTAATGAGTATACTCATTCGCCAACCGCCGGAAGACACCGCTCTGCTCACAGGCCATTCTTTTCCTCCATGAAGTCCCAGCTCCTCTGAGCTACCGTCCAGCAGGGGCCTCAGAGAATGCGCAACCTCTCCAGATGTAACCCCGAAGTCCACCACTCACCACAGCAACTCCGGATGGGAGGAAATGGTAATGTGACCCCGTGGAGGAGAAGGGGCAAGTGCAGTAGTTCGCCGATGCGTAGCAGCGTATGCAATGTCCCAGCAAAAGTCAAAGTGTAAATGAGTATGGTGACAGACTGTCAGTAGCTCACACTAACACTCCCAACGCGTTTCTTCACGCTAAGGTGGACGAAGCAGGTGGCGAAACGTGCGCGTCGGGGATTGTCTGTCTCATCTAGGATGCGGTGGTGATCTCAGCTGTTTCTCCTTCTCTCCACTGAATCTTGCAGTCCGTGCTTCAAGCAACCCTGGGAGCATGTGCAGTGCAGTGGCTGAGACTCACTCTCCCTGAACCTACGAGCAGTTAAGCTGTGGATATCTGCTATCACTCTGCTGGACAATTTTGCTGTTCACTCTGGACTGGTCTAAGTACTTTTGCTACCTATTTTGGCTTGTTATTTACATCTGCCAATTTTTTGCTTATCTGTGTGTGTCATATCTATAGGCTTGGATCATATAACGAACTTATATAATTAACTCTTTCATTTCCTTGCTTGTTAGTTACGCACTAGTTTCATACTAGCACTTCACACAGGGGGTTTCAATTTAGGTAGTACCTGACCGGCCGGTCTGAGTGTTCTGATGCAAGAATTTCTTGCCTCTACACTTTATTTACACACTTTGTCCTTGTTACTGCAGTGTAGCATTTTTCCCCACACCTTAAGGTTCAGTTTATATCAGCTTTGTAGGTCACCACTGCTCCTCATTTTAACCATTTATGTGTATGTGATTAATATACTTTTTTTGATACATTTTGTGTATGTTAGAGTGCTATTCAGGGGATTCTTTTTTTTCTGTGTTAGTTTTCATATATATATATATATATATATACACACTTAAATGTACCGCGCTAGTAAATGTACATACAGTAGGGCCCCGCTCATATGGCAGGTTCCGTGGCACCACTGAAAAGCGGAACCGGCGATTTTCGGTGTCTCCTACCCTTCTGCACATGCACAGAATTGCTTACCCCCCGTTCTGCGCATGCGTGAACTCTGCCGCTCCCCCTTCTGTGCATGCGCAGACATTGGGGCCCCCTTCTCGGTACCGCCATATTGGTCAGATCACCGAGAAGTGAAACGCTGAGAAGTGGGGCCCTACTGTATACACAAACGTGTGCGTGTATATTGTGGTGTGCAAATTTGCTTATATACCCTATTTCCTCAATTCTAAGACGCACCTTTTTTTCAATTTTCACATTTCTGAAATCGGGGTGTATCTTAGAATCGATGTATTAAAATGAATTTTTTTTAAGTGTCTACAGTACTAACCCCCTCTTCACTTGACATGTTTCAGGAGAGGTCCCATATGAGGGGATTACGAAGTGTGGGGCGGCAGGAGAGGTCCCACGTCTGCAGATGGTTGAAGATGGTCAGCGGGCGGGAGTGAGGTAGCGGCGGCAAGACAGGTTCCAAGTCTGCAGGTGAATGAAGATAAGAAGACAGCGGGTGTGCGGTGGCAGAGGCAGCTAATAGATCATAATAGCAGGAGCAAAGCGGCATAGGGGAACAGCTTGGGAGGTGCACTCTGTAACACCAGAAGTTGACCGGTGTCTGACTTCCGGTTACAGTGTGCACCTCCCAAGCCGTTCCCCTATGCTGCTCTGCTCCTGCTCAGCTCTCCTGCTATTATGATCTCCTGCCGCCGCACCCCACCGCACGCCCGGTGTCTTCTTATATTCATTCACATGCAGACTTTGGACCTGTCCTGCTGCCGCACACCCACCCGCTGTCCATCTTCAACCATCTGCAGACGTGGGACCTCTCCTGCCGCCGCTGCCTTCATCCTCCGCTGAGATGGGACCTCTCCTGAAACATGCGCCAAATCGATGGTGCATCTTACAATCGAAGGTGTCTTACAATCGAGGAAATACGGTATATATATGGCTAATCTATGCAGCCACTGATATTGCCCAGGTAACACTGTTTACAGGCATCCACTCAAAGCCATATAGCTCTCATGAGCAGGGTCCTCATTACCTTCTGTATCTGTTTGCTCTTGTCTCTCCTTCTTGTATGTCATTCAGTTTATGTAATTGATGTCACTCTGTACCCCCACTGTACAGCGCTTTAAAAGAAAAAATAAACGAGAGAAGGAGTGGCTCAGTGAGTAAAGACACTGACTGGCACTGAGTTTGAAGCACGGGAACCTGGTTCAATTCCCTCTGTCGGCTTGGCCAAGTCACTTTATCTCCCTGTGCCTCAGGCACAAAAAACATAGATTGTAAGCCCCATGGGCAGGGACTGTGTCTCCAAAATGTCTCTGTAAAGCACCATGTAAAAATAGCAGCGCTATACAAGAATAAGCTATTATTATAATATTCAAGTTCTAGATAATTTTGCAGTTGAGTTTGATATAAGCATGAAAGAATAGGTACACAAACACATTCCAACGTAGCAGAGTGTAAATCTATTCATCAAGGCTGTGAATGCAGGATCTCTGAAGCCTCTAGTGAATGTCATGAATGATGAGTATTGCCCTGTACATGTCTTGGAGTTTTGTTGTTTGGAGGAGTGATTGGACCACCAGTGTAACCTCCATGCAGAAGAACTAACTAGAGGAATGTGCCTATGCAGAGTCTTTCTTTAGAAGCCCATAGCCACATGTGCACTGAGAGGATCAGGAGCACAATGTGTACACACACAAATGGAGAATAAAGAGCAGGGAAACAGCACAAGGGTCTGAGTTAATTATACAAAAGTCAGAGTGGGCAAGAAATCCCCAAGGATCGCGGAGCAAATTTGAATGAGAAGGGGGAATTTGTGAACGTGGTAAAAATAAAAGAAATGCATAGCTTGAAATTCAATGCGACACTGGATTGCAATGTATCGTAGCAGAAGGGATCAGAGTTTAACATTGTTCATGTATTTCTGAAAAAGTTCTGCATCACATATAAAACACGTATATATATTATAAACACACACACAAATAAAAGTATACACATCAATATATGCACACATACAGTACATTGTTTCATATATTGCTGCAACAAGTCTGGATGTAACAATGTACAAGTGTGAGTGTGTGTGACACACACACACACACACACACAGTTACTTTTATGTCCGAAGCACTTATTCCCATGATCTGTTATTTGTTTTCTTTGTTATTTATATGATTGTCACGTGTATTACTACAGTGAAGCGCTATGTACATTAATGGCGCTATATAAATAAATAAAGATATACATACATACATATATGTTTTTTTTTGTAACAAAAATAAATAGGTGCCTGTACCCAGAGAAAGCACAGGGCCTTTTACCTTTTCCTGCTTCTTATCTCCTCCAGCTACGTCGCGATGTGCCATTCAACATCATGTCATGGCAACGCCACATCCATATGACGCTGCGTTGTCACAAGGAGAAGATGCCAGAGATGAGGAGCACGGGGCGGGTAAGAAGCACTCAGAAAAAAGGTGCCGGTACATACCATCACAAAAACGCCATATACATATGTGTGTGTGTGTGTGTTTTTGAGTAAACCCCTTGCCTGCTTTACTCAATGCAACACCGCCGGAACAAGAGATTAGTGTATCTCGAAAGCTCGCACAAATAAAAGCATTTAGTTAGCCAACCGAACGGTATCGTCTATAATATATATATATATATGTATATATATATACATATATATATATATATATATATACACAGTGTTCGAAAAAACTATATATATTGGCTATATATATACACATATATATAGCAAATGGAAATATACTGTATGCTCATTTGCATGTCTTAGGCTGGTCTGCAACCCCACCTTTCACCATTAGCACCCAGCACAGAGCACTTCCACTGTAGCAAGGGATTCTGGGAAATGACATGCACATGAGCACACAGTGCCACTTTTTGCTTCAAAAACCATTTTATACATGGTTCCCTATAGGCTTAAGCTTGCTGCATGGTCACAGCTTTGAGCACAGCCAGGGTTAAGATGCATAGCCAGAAAACCAACCCACAGACAGCTGTTGCGACCTTAATGGGTCTCATCAGTGTGGGGTTGGTTAACTGGCTATGCAATGAGGATGGGGGTTTACCATACTTAGTTAAGTTATGGTGAGTAAAAAAAATTACAAAAAACCCTCCACAGCAAAGCATACAGCAAATGGAAATATACTGTATGCTCATTTGCATGTCATAATTTGCAGACCTGCCTAAGACATGCAAATGAGCATACAGTATATTTCCATTTGCTATATGCTTTGCTGTGGAGGGTTTTTGTCACTTTTTTTACTCACCATAACTTAACTAAGTATATATGTGTATATATATATATATATATATATATATATATATATATATATATATATATATATATTATATATATACAGTGTTCGACAAATCACCCAAAAATCTACTCGCCCAACCCAAAAATCTACTCGCCACCTAGTCCCCGCCCCCAACCCCGCCCCTAGTCCCGCCCCCAACCCCGCCCCTAGTCCCGCCCCCCAACCCCGCTTTAAAATAAAATATATAAATAAAATACATTTAATAAATTCCTAGTCAGAACAACATTCGTTTTTGACATAAATGTATTTATTGTATTACATTATACTACAATTAGTCCTTGTTACATGTGTGTGTGTAAATGTCGGATCTAGAAATAAAAGCCAGGTGTGAATGACTAGTTTCCTGAACCCCTTAACCAATGTCTGGATGTCCCCGCTTCACAATATTTAAAGCAGCAATCCCACCTGGGATCTTACCTGATCCGCAGTCCCTCAATGTCCAGGTACGCTCATTCCCGCAATGTTATAAATTGGGGAGGTGTTCATTACCTGTCTTCTGGGTTAGGGGGGGGGGTTCCGATGTCTTCCGTGTGAAGCTTGAGCCAGATCTGGAAGAAAGCAGTATAGGGGTAGTTAGGATTTCGGTGTAGTATAGGGCAGTTAAGATATATAGGGTAAATAAGAGATCCAGAGTGTGAGTGACAGAGAGAGAGAGTGTGGGAGTGACAGAGAGAGAGAGTGTGGGGGAGAGAGAGAGAGAGAGTGTGGGGGAGAGAGAGAGAGAGTGTTGGGGAGAGAGGGAGAGAGAGTGTGGGGGAGAGAGGGAGAGAGAGTGTGGGGGAGAGAGGGAGAGAGAGTGTGGGGGAGAGAGGGAGAGAGAGTGTGGGGGAGAGAGGGAGAGAGAGTGTGGGGGAGAGAGGGAGAGAGAGTGTGGGGGAGAGAGGGAGAGAGAGTGTGGGGGAGAGAGGGAGAGAGAGTGTGGGGGGAGAGAGAGAGAGAGTGTGGGGGAGAGAGAGTGTGGGGGAGAGAGAGAGAGAGAGTGTGGGGGAGAGAGAGAGAGAGTGGGGGGGGGAGAGAGAGTGGGGGGAGAGAGAGAGTGTGGGGGAGAGGGAGAGAGAGTGTGGGGAGAGAGAGAGTGTGGGGGAGAGAGTGTGGGGGAGAGAGGGAGAGAGAGTGTGGGGGAGAGAGGGAGAGAGAGTGTGGGGGAGAGAGGGAGAGAGAGTGTGGGGGAGAGAGGGAGAGAGAGTGTGGGGGAGAGAGAGTGTGGGGGAGAGAGAGAGAGAGTGTGGGGGAGAGAGAGAGAGAGAGTGTGGGGGAGAGAGAGAGAGTGTGGGGGGGGGAGAGAGAGAGTGTGGGGGGGAGAGAGAGAGAGTGGGGGGGAGAGAGAGTGTGGGGGAGAGAGAGAGTGTGTGGGGGAGAGAGAGAGAGAGAGAGTGTGTGGGGGAGAGAGGGAGAGAGAGTGTGGGGGAGAGGGAGAGAGAGTGTTGGGGAAAGAGAGAGTGTGGGGGGGAGAGAGAGAGAGTGGGGGGGGAGAGAGTGAGAGAGAGTGGGGGAGAGAGAGAGAGAGAGAGAGTGTGGGGGGAGAGAGAGAGAGAGTGTGGGGGAGAGAGAAAGAGAGTGTGTGGGAGAGAGAGAGTGTGGGGGGGAGAGAGAGCATGTGGGGGGGAGAGAGAGCGTGTGGGGGGGAGAGAGAGAGTGTGGGGGGGAGAGAGAGAAGTGTGGGGGGGAGAGAGAGAATGTGGGGGGGGAGAGAGAGAGTGTGGGGGGGGAGAGAGAGAGTGTGGGGGGGAGAGAGAGTGTGGGGGAGACAGAGGAGAGAAACGGTGGGTGACACACACAGAGGGTGGGTGATACACAGAGAGAGAGGCTGGGTGAGTGACTGGCTGGTTGAGTGGTTTGCTGGGTGAGTGGCTGGGTGGGGCAGGGGTGACTGGGTGGGTGAGTGACTGACACTGACTGGGGGTGGGGGGTGACTGACACTGACTGGGGGTGGGGGGGTGACTGACACTGACTGGGGGTGGGGGGGTGACTGACACTGACTGGGGGGTGGGGGGGTGACTGACACTGACTGGGGGTGGGGGGGGTGACTGACACTGACTGGGGTTGGGGGGGTGACTGACACTGACAGGGGGTGGGGGGGTGACTGACACTGACTGGGGGTGGGGGGGTGACTGACACTGACTGGGGGTGGGGGGTGACTGACACTGACTGGGGGTGGGGGGGGTGACTGACACTGACTGGGGTTGGGGGGGTGACTGACACTGACTGGGGTTGGGGGGGTGACTGACACTGACTGGGGGTGGGGGGGTGACTGACACTGACTGGGGGTGGGGGGGGTGACTGACACTGACTGGGGGTGGGGGGGTGACTGACACTGACTGGGGGTGGGGGGGGTGACTGACACTGACTGGGGGTGGGGGGTGACTGACACTGACTGGGGGTGGGGGGTGACTGACACTGACTGGGGTGGGGGGTGACTGACACTGACTGGGGGTGGGGGGTGACTGACACTGACTGGGGGTGGGGGGGTGACTGACACTGACTGGGGGTGGGGGGTGACTGACACTGACTGGGGGGTGGGGGGGTGACAGACACTGACTGGGGTTGGGGGGTGACTGACACTGACTGGGGGGTGACTGACAGGGGGGGGGTGACTGACTGACTGGGGGGAAGGTTACTGACTGGGGGGGTTACTAACTTGGGGGGTGACTGACTGTGGGGGGGGTTACTGACTGGGGGGAGGTTACTGACTGGGGGGGACCTCTGGTGTCACACACATACACATACTCCCATACACACATACATTCATTCACACACACACACACACATTCTCCCACACACACACACATACACATTCTCACACACACACAGGGGAGGAAAGGCCGCGACCAGCACCACGCAAATCCCCCACCCACCCGCGCCCATCTCCCGCTCGTGTGGGGGGCAGGCCGACATCCCCCCCCCAATCAGCAGGGTGGGTGGGAGGCACGTGGCGAGGTATCCCCCACTGGGCGCCCCAGGTGACAGTCAGCCCCGCCGTGGCCGCCACTGCCCTGCTCCCCTCGCCGGCATGTCACAGTGCCTGGCCAAGCTGCAGGCTGCTTCTTCCCCCCCAGCCCGCGGCGGCATGATGCTCGTGGCGGGGGGGTGGGCCAGGCCGACATCCCCCCACCTCATGCGGCGGCTGCGCCATCATGAAGGTAGGGGACGCATGGGAGGCACGTGGTGAGGGCCGAGCCCCCCCCCCGCAAGCCAACCGGGCTGCAGCAGCGGGGACCTCCCGCCCCTGACATCGATCGGTGGATCGAGGGGAAGGGGACAGGAGGAGGGGAAGGGGAAAGGAGCAGGAAGAGGGGAAGGGAGCAGGAGGAGGGGACAGGGGACAGGAGGAGGGGACAGGAGCAGGGGACAGGAGGAGGGGAATGGGACAGGAGCAGGGGACAGGAGAGCTTCCACGGTGGGGAGTAGGGAGCCATGTGGGGACCAGGGGGATCGCAGGGAAGGAGCAGAGGGGCCGCAGCATGGAGAGTACTTACTCTCCAACAGAGCTCCAGGCAGAATGGCCGCTCATTGGGGGCGGGCTCATATAGAGCCTGGCCGCGCGCCCACAAAGCCTGGAGCGCGCGCCAATCAGGAGTCAGGTAGGGGAGTTTTTTTTTTTCAGCGCGAGCAGGGAAACGAACGGGGGAATTTAAAAAAAAAACACGTGTGCTGCTTGGGCCAATAGTTACTCGCCCGGGGGTTAAATCCACCCGCCCCGGGCGAGTAAATGTATACAATTGTCGAACACTGTATATATATATATATATATATACACAGTGTTCGACAAATCACCAAAAAATCTACTCGCCACCTAGTCCCGCCCCCAACCCCGCCCCTAGTCCCACCCCCAACCCCGCTTTAAAATAAAATATATATATAAAATAGATTTAATAAATTCCTAGTCAGAACAACATTCGTTTTTGACATAAATGTATTTATTGCATTACATTATACTACAATTAGTCCTTGTTACGTGTGTACGTGTGTGCGTGCGTGCGTGCGTGCATGTGTGTGTGTAAATGTCGGATCTAGAAATAAAAGCCAGGTGTGAACGACTAGTTTCCTGAACCCCTTAACCAGTGTCTGGATGTCCCCGCTTCACAATATCTAAAGCAGCAATCCCGCCTGGGATCTTACCTGATCCGCAGTCCCTCAATGTCTAGGTACCCTCATTCCCGCAATGTTATACATTGGAGGGGAGGTGTTCCCTACCTGTCTTCTGGGTTAGGGGGGTTCCGATGTCTTCCGTGTGAAGCTTGAGTCAGATCTGGAAGAAAGCAGTATAGGTTATTTCGGTGTAGTATAGGGCAAGTAAGATATATAGGCTAAATAAGAGATCCAGATCCAGAGTGTGAGAGAGTGTATGTGACAGAGAGAGAGAGAGAGAGAGAGAGTGTGGGGGAGAGAGAGAGAGGGTGTAGGGGAGAGAGAGAGAGAGAAAGAGAGAGCGAGAGCATGGGGGAGAGAGAGAGTGTGGGGGAGAGAGAGAGAGAGTGTGGGGGAGAGAGTGTGGGGGAGAGAGAGAGAGTGTGGGGGAGAGAGAGAGAGAGTGTGGGGGAGAGAGAGAGAGTGTGGGGGGGAGAGAGAGAGAGAGAAAGAGAGAGAGAGTGTGGGGGAGAGAGAGAGAGTGTGAGGGAGAGAGTGTGGGGGGGAGAGAGAGAGAGTGTGGGGGAGAGAGAGAGTGTGGGGAGAGAGAGAGTGTGGGGGAGAGAGTGTGGGGGGGAGAGAGAGAGAGAGAGAGTAGGGCGGGAGAGAGAGAGAGTGTGGGGGAGAGAGAGTGAGAGTGTGGGGGAGAGAGAGAGTGAGAGTGTGGGGGAGAGAGAGAGTGTGGGGGAGAAAGAGAGTGTGGGGGAGAGAGAGAGAGTGTGGGGGAGAGAGAGAGAGTGTGGGGGAGAGAGAGAATGTGGGGGAGAGAGAGAGAGTGTGTGGGGGAGAGAGAGTGTGTGTGGGGGGGAGAGAGAGAGTGTGGGAGGGAGAGAGAGAGAGTGGGGGGGGAGAGAGAGAGAGTGGGGGTGAGAGAGAGTGTGGGTGGGAGAGAGAGTGTGGGGGGGAGAGAGAGAAAGTGTGGGGGGAGAGAGAGAGTGTGGGGGGGGAGAGAGTGTGTGGGGGAGAGAGACAGTGTGGGGGAGAGAGAGAGTGTGGGGGGAGAGAGAGTGTGGGAGAGAGAGAGTGTGGGGGGGGAGAGAGAGTGTGGGGGGGGAGAGAGTGTGGGGGGGGGAGAGAGTGTGGGAGAGAGAGAGTGTGGGGGGGGGAGAGAGAGTGTGGGGGGGGAGAGAGTGTGGGGGGGGAGAGAGAGAGTGGGGGGGGAGAGAGAGAGTGGGGGGGAGAGAGAGAGAGTGTGGGGGGGAGAGAGAGAGAGTGTGGGGGGGAGAGCAAGAGAGTGTGGGGGAGAGAGAGAGAGAGAGGTGGGGGGAGAGAGAGAGAGAGTGTGGGGGAGAGAGAGTGTGGGGGGGAGAGAGTGTGGGGGAGAGAGAGAGTGGGGGAGAGAGAGAGAGTGGGGGGAGAGAGAGAGTGGGGGAGAGAGAGAGTGTGAGGGGGAGAGAGAGTGTGTGGGGGAGAGAGAGAGAGAGAGTGTGTGGGGGGAGACACAGAGGGGGGAGACACCGAGGGGGGTGACACAGAGGGGGGAGACACACACAGAGGGTGGGTGATACACAGAGAGAGAGGCTGGGTGACTGACTGGCTGGGTGACTGACTGGGTGACTGACTGGGTGACTGATTGGCTGGGTTACTGACTGACTGGAGCAGGGGTGACTGACTGACTGGGGCAGGGGTGACTGACTGACTGGGGCAGGGGTGACTGACTGACTGACTGGGGCAGGGGTGACTGACTGATGAACGGGGGCAGGGGTGACTGACTGACTGGGGCAGGGGTGACTGACTGACTGGGGCAGGGGTGGGTGACTGACTGACTGGGGCAGTGGTGACTGACTGACTGACTGGGGCAGGGGTGACTGACTGACTGACTGGGGCAGGGCTGACTGACTGACTGACTGGGGCAGGGGTGACTGACTAACTGGGGCAGGGGTGACTGACTGACTGACTGGGGCAGGGGTGACTGACTGACTGACTGGGGCAGGGGTGACTGACTGACTGGGGCAGGGGTGACTGACTGACTGACTGGGGCAGGGGTGACTGACTGACTGGGGCAGGGGTGACTGACTGACTGGGGCAAGGGTGACTGACTAACTGACTGACTGACTGGGGCAGGAGTGACTGACTGGGGCAGGGGTGACTGACTGACTGACTGGGGCAGGGGTGACTGACTGACTGACTTGGGCATGGGTGACTGACTGACTGGGGCAGGGGTGACTGACTGACTGGGGCAGGGGTGACTGACTGACTGGGGCAGGGGTGACTGACTGACTGGAGCGGGGGTGACTGACTGACTGACTGGGGCATGGGTGACTGACTGGGGCAGGGGTGACTGACTGACTGGGGCAGGGGTGACTGACTGACTGACTTACTGGGGCAGGGGTGACTGACTGACTGACTGGGGCAGGGGTGACTGACTGACTGGGGCAGGGGTGACTGACTGGGACAGGGCTGACTGACTGACTGGGGCAGGGCTGACTGACTGGGGCAGGGGTGACTGACTGACTGGGGCAGGGGTGACTCACTTACTGACTGACTGGGGCAGGGGTGACTCACTTACTGACTGACTGGGGCAGGGGTGACTGACTGACCGGGGCAGGGGTGACTGACTGACTGGGGCAGGGGTGACTGCTGACTGGGGCAGGGGTGACTGACTGGGGCAGGGGTGACTGATTGGGGGGTACCTCTGGTGTCACACACATACTCCCATACACACATACACACACACACACACACACACACACACACACACACACACACACACACACACACACACTCCCATATATACACACACACATTCTCCCATATACACACACACACACTCTCTCTCTCTACACACACAGGGGGGGGAGGAAAGGCCACGACCAGCACCACCACCACGCTCCTCCCCCACCCACCTGCACCCATCTCCCGCTCGTGGGTGGGGGGCAGGCCGACACCCCCCCCCCATACCTCACACGGCGTAGTGGAAGCTTTGGGGAGGTGGGGAGGTGGCAGGGTGGGTGGGTTTTCATGAGGCAAGGTGTCCCCCAGCGGGCGGCATCCCCCGCCCACCTCATGCGGCGGCTGCGCCGTCATGAAGTTAGCTGGCGGGTGGGTGGGAGGCACGTGGTGGCAAGGCACCTGGTGAGGCCCCCCCGCGTACGCCAACCAGGCTGCAGCAGTGGGGATCGAGGGACAGGAGGAGGGGAGGGCGAAGGAGAGGAGGAGGGGAGAGAAAGGGGACAGGAGGAGGGGAAGGGGACAGGAGGAGGGGAAGGGGACAGGAGGAGGGGAGATATAACGCAAAAGGCGCGTACTGGCGGGAGAGGGCAGGAGCAGAGGGCCGCTGTGGTGAGTAGTGAGCCATGTGGGGACCAGGGGGATATCACGGGTCTTGCAGGAGGCAGGGAAGGAGCAGAGGGGCCGCAGCATGGAGAGATTGGAGAGTACTTACCCTCCAACAGATCTCCAGGCAGAAAGAATGGCCGCTCGTTGGGGGCGGGCTCATATAGAGCCTGGCCGCGCGCCCACAAAGCCTGGGAGCATGCGCCAATCAGCTGTCAGGTAGAGGGAGTTTTTTTTTTTCAGCGCGAGCAGGGAAAATTTCAGCGCGAGCAGGGAAATTTAAAAAAACAAACACGTGTGCTGCTTGGGCCAATATTTACTCGCCCGGAGATTAAATCCACTCGCCCCGGGCGTGTAAATGTATATGATTGTCGAACACTGTATATATATATATATATATATATATATTGTGACAAACGGCTTACTCCGGGGCGCCGCCGTCTGTCCGGGACTGTTAGAACACGGTCTTTTAGGGTAGGTTAAATGACGAGGCGTAACGTGCTGTTCCTTTAAACAGGCTATTGCCTGGTTTATTCAGTCCCATGCACTGAGACTGCCACATGGAATTCAAAATAATACATAAGCAAACAAAAACCCTGCTCGTCTGAGCAATAACTTAACTAAGGTTTTCCCTGACTGGGGTTAGACTGGCTTATCCAGTTCCAACAACAAAAATAAGGGACTTTGCAGTTTTAGACAAAAGGAACAGAATGATTTAACCTG